>NC_142928.1:139399782-139427282 GCF_046866305.1 Octopus bimaculoides
TTTGTAGCATGTCAATTAAGGATTTGCGTTCTCTCCTCAAGATCCCAAGTTCAGCTATATTTTGCTCGACTTTGCTCCAGTCGAGTTGGCTTGTATCTTGTTGCTCCAGTAATAATAAGTATGAAACTTAAAGTGCATCTTGGATACAGGGTTTGCAAACTTATCAATGGTCCATAGATATCCTCTTTCTTTTGTATTTTTCTAACCACATTGGTGTCAAGAGGGGAGCTGATTTCCCCCAACAGAACATATCTTTAGCTTGTGGTCTTTAGCTAGTGTCTTAACTTATTAGCGGTTGTGTGTATGTATGTATGTACGTATGTATGTATGCATGCATATATGTACGTATGTACGTACGTATCTATGTTATTATTCAGTTTTATTTGCAGCTTTCTTGCCAATAGAGAAGCGACCGGTTTCAAACCTAGATCTAAGGCTCTTTCATTGGAATTTCAGTATCAACAGGATATTTCTGTCTGTCTGTCTGTCTGTCTGTCTGTCTGTCTGTCTGTCTGTCTGTCTGTCTGTCTCTATGTATGTATGTGTGAGTGTGTGTGTATGTATGTATGTGTGAAAGCGCGTGGCTTAGTGGTTAGGGTATTGCGCTTGTGATCGTAGGATCAGGAGTTTGATTCCCGGCGCGCGTTGTGTCCTTGAGCAAGGCACGTTGTTTCTTTTCTACTCTTAGGCACAAGGCCCGAAATTTTGAAGTTAGAGGATCCAGTCAATTAAATTGACCACAGTACGCAACCGGTACTTAATTTATCGACCCTGAAAGGATGAAAGGCAAAGTCGACCTCGGCGGAATTTGAACTCAGAACGTAAAGACAGACGAGATACCGCTAAGCATTTCGCCCGGCGTGCTAACGTTTCTGCCAGCTCACCGCCTTGCAAGACACTTTATTCCACAGTGCTCCAGTTCACTCATCTGGTAAAAATGAGTATCTGTATTGCAAGGGGCACTCTGTGTCTCACTAAATCTCTGTGTCTCACTGAATCTCTGTGTCTCACTGAATCTCTGTGTCTCACTGAATCTCTGTGTCTCACTGAATCTCTGTGTCTCACTGAATCTCTGTGTCTCACTGAATCTCTGTGTCTCACTGAATCTCTCTGAGAAGAATGTGAAGGGGTACGCGTGTCTGTGCAGTGCTCAGCCACTTGCACGTTAATCTCACGAGTAAGCTGTTCCGTTGATCGGATCGACAGGAACCCTCGTCGTCGTAATCGACGGAGTGGCAGTATTTTTGTATGTATGCATGTATGTATGTATGTATGTATGTATGTATGTATGAATGAAGATAAAAGAAATGTAAGACGCACTGGGAGTCTTTTAGATGGTTTATTTTTAAACGGTTTTACTGATTCTTTGGATTTTCAAAAGTTAAGTGAGATAGAAAAACGCGAGGCTTTATAGACAGAACACAGCTCAAATTAGTACCTACTTTGAATAAAATTTGATTGGCAGAAGATAATCACGTGATTAGGCTGAGAAATAAAATAACTTTATCTATCTATCTATCTATCTATCTATCTATCTATCTATCTGTCTGTCTGTCTGTCTGTCTGGTGGCGTGTATAAAGGTGTGTGTTTTTGTTTGAGCGTATATAAATATATAAATGTATGCATGTTCAAACATAAAAATTCACTGATGTTTAAATGGAGATTATGAACGTTGCACCGAAATTGATATAAATGCGGGCATAAATTTTTATTTACTGATTTAGGTCTTCAAACTTGCTTATATTGGCATAAAAGAAGGTTGTAAAAATATATTCCGAAAACATAAAATGTAGAGGTAGATGAAAATAGATTGAATGCAAATGAACTGAAAACAGTGCTGATCTCTATCTATATATACACGCACGCACATATAGGCTTGCATACACACACATCACATTATATGTATTTTTACATGTGTGTGCGTATATGTATATATTATATGTTATGTATATATGTATATATATATATATATATATATATATATATATATATATATATATATATATATATATATATATATATTAACAAAACTACAAAAATCATATCAGAACACCAGAGCTAAAAACAAAGCACAGCGTCTAAGAATATCTGTACAAGTCACAGTATCACAGTATACGTTTTACCTGGGTCCTTCTCAATACAGCAACCTACACTGTGCATAAAAACAGCATAAAAGCAAAAATGAAAATAGCTCCAAAGAAATCAACAAAAACAACGAAACACACACACACACACACACACACACACACACACACACACAAAGCAACAGTTCAACAGATTAGCAGCAACCCAACCAAACAATAATAAAGCAGTCACTATACCACAGGGTATTTCAGCAGGTGTACCTGATAAATGATAAGTGATAAATTTGAATCACATCGTAGAAGCGAAGCATGCATCACTTACTATACACAACAACTTAGACATTCAGCCGCTGTACATTCCAAGAAGCGAAGGCAATGGGGACTCGTGTTTCAGATAATAACTTAAGTCAATTATTAATGTGTACACACTACATTACAAATAGTCGCAAGCAAAATGTCTGTGCCCCATTGTGGAATATGATTGGGAGAATGATAATAAATTAATCATTTAAGCACAAGCAAAATTCTCTCAAGAAAATTAGTTGTTTTTAACAGCAAATAGGTAAAGGTATCATGAGCATATCAATGAGAAGAAAGAGAAAAAACATACGTAATTGTATTAAGCAATCATAAATAACGACAATGTAGGTTGGAAACTTCATCTCTAAAATTTGCTTTCATAAACAATATAAGGTTTTCGATATAAAACTGCTTATCTAAGGAGGGCGCTAAAATAAATATATTTATCGGACGGAAAATATATTTACATCGCTGTGGCTATGTGGTTAAGAATCTCGCTTTTGCAACAATGTTGTTTTGTGTTCAGTCTCACTGCGTGAGTAAATCTCTTCAGTAAATCTCTTCAGTAAATCTCTTCTACTATAGCTCCAGGCCGATCAATGTCTTCTCAGTGGAATTAGTACACAGAAAATTCGTAGAAGCTCGTCATGTGTGTGTGTATGTGTGCACAATTTAGCGGTTCAGCAAAGGAGACAAAATTAAGTACTGGGCTATATTTGTTCGACTAAACCCTTCAAGGCACTGCCCCAGCATGACCGTTGTCCAATGAGTAAAACAGGTAGATAATAAGATGATTACCTACGTTGTGAGCCAACGAAGGAACCTCCACATGATGCCTTGACTTGTAAGAAGTAACAAGTAATTTTCTCTCAAATAAGAGAAAATAGTCTAAAACATGAAAGGACACAAGCCATTATGCAGTCATTAAAAGCTGCTATGCTCACAGCTGGAAAGCTGTTTTGTTTTATCTAAGATTTACTTATAAAAGTTGAAAGAGTTGAACAAAGATGAGAGCAATATTTATGACTCTATGTGAACAGTGACCTGATGCACTCTACCTTATCTAGTAGGTGCATTCCAGAAGTTTCGAGATTTTTCAGGAGAGGCAGTTATAAGTGTGCCAGATTGTTGTAATTCTAATATACCATTACTACACATATAATAAGGACACTTGTCAAATATTGTTATCCCAGGCTGGAGCAGACGGTTGTGACACCACTTTGAACACACCCTACTAAACGTTGTTTATCAAAGCTGACTAGTTTGTAGAATGCAGTCGAGGCAGGAAAACAATTTGGGCGCTCGGTATGCAATGAAGTTTTTGTGTTAAACTGGGCAAAAAAGTTAGAGACCTGAGAAATGCACCAGACTGCTTGTGGATTAATTTGTATGAGCCGAGGATCTTCTTTTAGCTGGCGCAATAGGCGAGGCAAAGCATGTCTACCAGAAAGCTTATGATCATCCCTTTTTTCGAACGCAAGGTTATCGTCTACATCCACTGGGTTCCCTCTGACCAGACGATCGACAAAGGGAACTTTCTGGAGATTTTGATAGAGTTCAATAAGAGATTTAGTAGTCGCAGAAGGCCAGAGAATCTAGGTCAGGACAATGCACGAGTCCACAATTCCATCCTGGTAACCAACTACTTGACAGAGACGCGCTGAAATCTATACCCTATCTCCTCAACAGTCTCCAAGCTGAAGGAGAACTTCAGGGGCAATCGTTTTCAAGTCAGTCATTGAGAAGATAGAGGCTGTAACAAAGGTCTTCGACACGTTCACTTTGCAGGTAATTCATGAGAATTCATGAAGCGGATGGGGGGTACCACAATAAGTGCAGTAAAGTCAGACAATCCTACTTTGAAGGAAAGTATATATATATATATATATATATATATATATATATATATATATATATATATATATATAATTCAAATTACGATGAACGTAAACAAACAAACGAAGTTTGCTTTTAGAAGCGTTGGGATGTCTTAGAAAGTTACAGAAGTGATTTTAAATTCTCAAACGCAGGATAATGCTAATAATATATCGTCAACAGGATAAGCTACCCCTATTTTGCAGAAAAAAGTGTAGGCGGCCAGCTGTGCATTCCCCACCCACACCCAACCACCCTGTCTCTCCCACACACACTCCACCCCCTCCCTCCCAGCCCTCCACCATCCCGACCGCCCCTCCTAACCCTACTTCATCCCCTCCTACTTCTATTCCACCCACCCCTTCTCCACTTCAGCCTGTCGTTACCATTCCCCCAGATCTTCCTCTCCCTGAGGCGGAGCGCTCCATCCTCAATAGGGGTCTGCGCTTCATCCCACTCACTCCATCCTGCAAGGAATTTCAAACCCGTGCTGATGTCCACAGCTTTGTGCGCCGCGTTAGGTTGGGTGCGCTTTTCCATAACACACCACCCGCACCCAACGAGGACTGCTTCACTGACCTGGGCCGACGACCATCCCAGTGGACGCCTGCTCCTGGCCAGTTCCAAGCAGTTGATCTTTTCGCGGGCGCCTGCCAACGCGCCGTGGGCCGGTTTAACTTTTCCAGGCGTCCCTCTCGACTCAACATCTCCCCAGCCGAACTCTCGGCCCTTCGATCCCTCCGACGCCGCACGGACATCATCATAAAACCGGCTGATAAGGGTGGAGCCGTGGTGGTATGGCGCGCGGACCTCTACAAGGCCGAAACTCTCCGTCAACTTCGAGATATCTCATTCTACCGCTCTCTGCCCTCCGACCCCACGCCCAGCTACCAACAGACTGTGTCCTCCACTATCCATAACCTCATCCTCTCCTCCTGTCTCCCCGCCATCGCCTCCAACCTTATTGTTCGCACCCCACGCACCCCCACCATTTACTTCCTCCCCAAGATCCATAAACCGAACAACCCTGGCCGCCCCATCGTCTCCGCCTGCAACTGCCCCACCGAGCTTATCTCAAAATACCTAGACCGTGTCCTCGCCCCCCTAGTGGCTTCTCTCCCTTCCCACATTCATGACACTAACCACGCGCTTCGTCTATTCAACTCTTTCTCTTTCCCTCCCGGCCCTTCTAAGCTTCTCTTCACTCTAGACATCCAGAGCCTCTATACAGTGATGCCCCACGACGAGGGGCCGCGTGCCCTGAAGTTTTTTCTAGACCAACGCCCCAACCCACAACCCGACACCTCCACACTCATTCGTCTGGCCGAACTTGTCCTATCTCTCAACTGCTTCTCGTTCGCGGGAGATATCTACCAGCACTTCTCGGGAGTGGCCATGGGGACGAGAATGGGCCCCAACTACGCGAACCTCTTCGTTGGTTATGTTGAGGCCCAAATATTCTCCAGTTTTACTGGTCCTACTCCCGAACTATACGGTCGGTATATCGACGACTGTATCGGTGCCACCTCACTCTCCCGCGAACATCTTGACTCGTTCCTCTCTTTCGTTCAGTCTTTCCATCCTGCCCTCCACTTCTCCTGTACTATCTCTGACACCTCTGTCCCCTTTCTTGACATTTCGGTCAGCATCCTCCACTCCGCCCTTAGCACCTCCATCCACTACAAACACACATACTCACATTCCTATCTCAACTTCTCCTCCTCCCACCCTAGACACACCAAACTTTCCATCCCCTATTCCCAATTCCTCCGTCTACGCAGACTTTGTAGCGACAACCATGACTTTGAGACTCAGTCTCAACTCATGGCTCACCACTTTAGCCTGCGAGGATATCCACCCACCACCATCCACACCGCCCTTACCAGAGCACGTTCTGTGGACCGTGCATCTGCCCTCTCCCCCCGAACTCGCCCTGCCGTTTCCCGCCTCCCTTTTCCCCTCACCTACCATCCCACCACCCTACCCCTCCAACGCTCCATTCTCCGAGCTTTTCGGCGCCTCCAGTCTGACCCCTCCACCTCCCACATCTTCCCTAATCGACCCCTCCCCTCCTTCAAACGAGCCCACAGCTCTTGGTCCACAGCTTCTTCTCCAACCCAACCTCCCAACCTGGCTCGTTCCCCTGCTCCCGCCCACGCTGCCGCACTTTCCCTTACCTCTCCAACACCACCCTCCTCACCAGCCCTCATCACCGACCCTATCACATTACCGACTCCTTCACCTGCACTTCTACCAACCTCATCTATTGCATCTCCATTCTCGGTACATCGGACAAACGGGGCGCCGCCTGGCCGACCGATTCGCGGAACACCTCCGAGACATCAACGTTGGTAATGACACCCCGGTGTCACGCCACTTCCGCTCTGCCGGCCACTCCTTGCAGCAACACCTGTCTGTGTTTGGATTGTCCATGCACAGGGGCCATCCGGACTCCCGTTTGCGCCGTGAACAGGGATTGTCTTCTCCCTCCGCTCCTTTGCGCCACATGGGCTCAACTCCCCTCCCCTCTTCATCTAACCCCCTCCTCCTGTCTCTCTCCCCCCTCCCTCCTACCACCCATCTCTCCCCCTCCCCTACCTCCCCTCCTGCTCCGACTCCTACTTCTTTGTACGTCTCTTCACCTCTCTTCACTCCTACTTCTCTTCCTACTTCTCTCCACTCCTACTTCTCTTCCCACTTCTCTTCCTACTTCTCTTCACTCCCACTTCTCTTCACCCCTACTCTTTCTCTCCTCTCTCTTATTCTCTCCTCTCTCTTACTCTCTCTCACTCTCTTCTCTCGTACTCCCCCTCTCTCACTCTTACTCTCTACACTCTTACTCTCTTACTCTCTCACCTTTACTCTCTCACTCTCTTCTCTCTTTCCCTCTCTCTCACTATCTCTCACTCTTACTCTCTACATTCTTACTCTCTTACTCTCTCACCCTTACTCTCTCACCCTTACTCTCTCACTCTCTTCTCTCTTTCCCTCTCGCTCACTCTCTTTCTCTTTCTCTCTTTCTCTCCCCCATACCCCTCTTCCCTCTCTCCCACTCTCTTCTCTCTCACTCTCTTTCTCTTCCTCTCTTTCTCCCCCATACCCACCTTCCTCCTCTCTCTCTCCCCCCATACCCACCTTCCCCCTCTCTCAATCCACCTTCCCTCTCTTATACCCACCCTCTCTCCTCTCTTTCTCTCCCCTCCCATACCCATCTTCCCCCTCTTCCCCCTCTCTTACATCCACCTTCCCCTTCCCCCTTCATCGTCAACACCCCCTCATAAGCTCATCCCACCACACCCCAACACACTCCTACTCTACCTTCCCACTCCACCCCATCCAATTCCTTACACCCACCACCCACCCCTACCCCCTACCCACATACCCCTACCTCTACCCCACCCTCAGCCTAACCCACACTCCACCCATGCCTTCCCCACCTCCCAACACCCTCACATCACACCACACCAATACCCTCGCATCACACTACAACTGACCATCTACTTTCTCCCTTCCCCATTTTCACACTACATACGTCAAGATCACCAGCATTCTATCTCCCACACACAGCCCCTCGTTCTTCGATCACCGTTTGTTATCTGCCCCTTTTCTTAGCTCTCCTGAAAAAAGAATTTCTAACTTCCGGTCAGCCATTGTTATGATCAGCCATTATTATGATTGACCGTTGACTGGACACTATTCAATTTTTTTTCTCCGTGTTTTTCTCCTTGTCTCCGTATTCTTTCTGTTGAAGAGCGTAGCTCGAAACGTCAAAGACTTTCCGTATTCCCGAGCGTCACACTAATACATCCTTTTGTTATTTACACCACCTGTCCTCGTCTGTTGTTGTTTTTTCGTATATTCTCCCATATATATATATATATATATATATATATATATATATATATATATATATACAGGGTTGGCCAAAAATCACCAACATTAAAACAAAATTAAAACTAGAAATGATTTTATATGAAACTTCGTTAATAAATTGATAAATTTTGAAAAAGAAAACCGTGATCTTAACTCACGCCATTCATAATTGGAATGAATAAATAAAATTGAATATTAAGTATTTATGGAATTTTGATTTACTGTCGGGTGACTTTTGGCCACACTTGTATATATATAGTTCAGACATCAGGTTTCCTGCCGGTTAGCTCGGCTTGGAAAATTTGTCTTGCGATTCTTTCCTGCGGCATATGAATCACATGTCTCAATACAAAGTAACAAATAGACCTGGAGAGATTTCTTGATCTCCGGGCTACGCACCTGGCGTAATTTTACTCCAGAGGTCCTCCTGTGTAACATTATTTTAACCACTTGTATTCGCAACATTTTGGTCATTATGCCACATTCATGGCCATGGACAAGGATAGGAACGAACACCGAAATGGACATAGACCAAGAACGAGATGGTTGGATTATATTCATAGTCTCAGTTGGACACGCTTCGAAATCCAGCCGGGGAGACTAATGATAGTTGATTTTGATAAAACCCTATAGACGAAGAACTTAAGGATCCTCGCTGGAATAGTAGGCGGAGAAGGTGGATATATATTTATATATATATGTCTCCAAGCGTTCACTATTTTCCTCTCGTTCTGGTCTAACGACCCTCCGTATTTGTTTTCGATCGGTTTCCTTGTATGTCTCCACTGTCATTTTTTTGTTCCCAACTTTGACGCTCCATAAATCTTAAATTCTATTTTAGAATTTATGGAAGCAACTCTCTTTGAAGACTCATATTGTCATTGAATGCTCGAAATGAGGAGTAGATACACAGCCAACAACTAATGAAGGGTCCTTCCTCTGTATTAACTTGTCTTGTTTTTCTCAATGCTACGTATATCATATTATTTGGACCGTTGGTGACGTCCTGTACCCATATGTGCACGTGGATGTATGTATATATATATATATATATATATATATATATATATAAGGTAACAATTCCGAGGCACAAGTCCGAGTAAGGTTGTTTACGGAAGACCAGCAGTTGCCCATGCATACCACTCTCTCCTCCCCACGCCACCGATATAATCCAAGGGAAAGGCAGAAGCTTAACACCAGTGACGTCACAACACATTTGTACACCTGAGTAAATTGGAGCAACGTGAAATAAAGTATCTTACTCAAGAACACATCACACAGCCCGGTCTTGGAATCGAACTCACTAACTCATGATTGTGAGCCCGACACTCTAACCACTGAGTCATGCATCTTCACACACACACACACACACACACACACACACACACACACACACACACACACACACACGCACGCACGCACACACACATATATTGGCCTGGTCACCTAACCAGCTGCGTGGCATCATTTGAAGGCTAAAACAATGCAAAAGAGCATTGTAACCAGCGATGTGTTACCACATCTAATTGCCTGGTCGGTCATATGATCACGTAACATATATACATATATATATATATAGAAACACACACACACACACACACACATATATATATATATATATACATATATATAGACACATATATATAGATATATATAGATATATACATATAATATATACCTATATATATATATATATTGCAGATGTTGGTGAGAGGGATAACTACCCTTGGCAAACAGGACACAGTCGTGTGTCGATAAGCCAGCTGGAGGAGATGTCCTCCTGGGGCTAAAAGCAACAGTAACATCCACCCCTAGGGGTCAGCCACACTTAAGTGGCAATATACTACACTTTATATATATATATATATATATGTATATTTTCATATATATACATATATATATATACATGTATATATATACATATATATATACATGTATATATGTGTGTATAAATGTGTGTGTTTTAAATATATATTTGTGTCTATGTATGTATACATATATAGTATACATATACTTGAATACATATGATATATGTATATAATACCTATATAAGTAATATAATAACGTAATATATATATATATATATATATATATATATATATATATATATATGAATGTATGTATGTGTGTGTGTGTGTGTGCATGTGTGGGGGAAAGCTTGTACAACATGCGAGTGTGCATGCACCTGCATTGCTGTTGCACTAGCAATAAATATAGCTCACAATATCTGGAGGCAACCACTCAACGTTACAAACTGGGTGATGCCTAACTAACATCTAACATAAAAACTCTTGCAAGACAACTATCAAGAGAACAAAAGAGGTTTGTAAGCTCTCTTCTCATCATCCAAACCTGCAGCTGGGTTTTTGTTACTTTGCCAAAATGATCGTAACCAAATTAGTAGAATTACACACACACCCCTACGATTTACCCAGATGGTTATGTAAGTAGTATTCTTGTTGATTCTTGTTGACAATTTCACCATATTCGCTGTCTCTTTATTTTTTCAGTATCACTTTGTTTTCACTCACCAAATCTATATCCAGCTGCACCTTCGGCATTCCGTTTATCTCTCAAACCACGCACAGAGATTAGCCTCGTATGGAATCTTTGATGATAGAGCCTTAATAAAACGACAAAACCAAGACAACTTTCTCGCTATCGTTCTCATTCAGCTTGATTGCTTTACTTCCAAGCCGGCCTCTGCTCTTGCAAACTCAACATCTCATTCTGACTAACTGATCGTCCCTGTGTTTTCCACCCTGCCAAAGGAACAACTCACTGAACAAGACAACTACAATTATAAGTATATTTCTCTCTTCAACATTTTACTCATTCGTCGCCATGATATCCTTACGAAAGACAAATCTTAAGTTTTGAAGCTCAATGTTCGATTATACCCGCCCACGTATACAATCTTTAGTGTAAGAACCTAATGATCTGCTTGTTGTCACATCTAACCACACATACATATGATTATGACCCAGCCGTTCACAAGATCGTGCATCTGGTTCGACGATGAAGATTCGACTGTTCAAGCAACTGAATTACCTACTCCTGAATTAACGTGCAAATGGCTGAGTATACCACATTAAAGTATTCTCAATTTAATACGAAAACAGAAACAATGAGACACATTGTGTTACAGGGCTGTGCCTTTTGAACTACATACACGACTCGTCTCAAGGGTGCCTATATTGCTTTCCACTGCC
The DNA here is from genome assembly GCF_046866305.1 of Octopus bimaculoides. NCBI lineage: Eukaryota > Metazoa > Mollusca > Cephalopoda > Octopoda > Octopodidae > Octopus > Octopus bimaculoides. The sequence continues at coordinate 139,411,128 of NC_142928.1, forward strand.
CAATTTAGCCGTTACGTTGCTATACATGGTACTGTGTAGGATTGAAGTCGGGACCTCGAGGCTGCAAAGCGAACTTCTTAAGCATTCGACCGAACTGTACCTATAATACACGCATATATATATATATGTATATATATATATATATATATATATATATATATATATATATATATACATCGACCCCAGTACTCAACTGGTACTTATTTTATTGATCCCAAGAGAATGAGAAGCAAAGTCAACCTCAATTGCATTCAACAAAAATATATGTTTCAATGAATAAGACGTACATAAGCATAAAAAAAGGTAACTTTTACGACACCACCACATAATTAGCTACATTCTTAGCGCAATATGACTGGTTACTCTACATATATAAATATTATACGAGGTCCCGCACTGAAACTTGATGGATCTTAAAATGATGGTAATTAAATGATGATAATCTTATCAATTTTCCCTATCGAATCCTATATTTTACATATATTCTTGTTCAATTTTGCAAAGTACCCTACATTCCGGATCGGTGTTTGTATGTCTCTTATAAATTTGCATTTAGAATCTTACCTGTTAATTCATTTATAGTTTTCTATTATGTTTCTCTAAACTAAAATTCTTTCATACTTAATGAGAAAAGTTCCATGGAAAAATTATAGATAACCGCTAGAACTATAGAAACCAGTGAGCGAATAATCACATTAAAAATAGACGGAATTCATTATGAGCCAAATGCTATCGTTGTTGTTTAATCCCTGAACCGTGGTGGCGCAATGGCTCAGTGGTTAGGGCAGCGGACTCGCGGTCATAGGATCGCGGTTTCGATTCCCAGACCAGGCGTTGTGAGTGTTTATTGAGCGAAAACACCTAAAGCTCCACGAGGCTCCGGCAGGGGATGGTGGCGAACCCTGCTGTACTCTTCCACAACAACTTTCTCTCACTCTTCGTTCCTGTTTCTGTTGTACCTGTAATTCAAAGGGTCAGCCTTGTCACACTGTCACGCTGAATATCCCCGAGAACTACGTTAAGGGTACACGTGTCTGTGGAGTGCTCAGCCACTTGCACGTTAATTTCACGAGCTGGCTGTTCCGTTGATCGGATCAACTGGAACCCTCAACGTCGTAAGCGACGGAGTGCCAGCAACAAATCCCTGAACCAAATAGATCTACGACTAAAACTGTTGCCTTTATGACTATCCATTTTTTAAAAAGCATTTATCTATCAAGAACTTCATTAGCTTGTACACCATTTTAGTTTTTAAGATCGTATACGATGTAATTTGTGGGCAATTCAAACGATAGTGTTGAGTCTCCTTCGGTGGTTTGAACTGACAAGTTTTGTCTTCCTCTGTGTGACATATTCTGACTAGTGTAACTCAAGATAGAACGTCTTATTCAATTCCAATTGTTCCACCTTTTAGTAGACCCTGTTGCACATACTAAAAGCTGAAATCATATTTTGCTTTCACTATATGTGTTTCATTGAAGACGAATTTGAATGTAAGTAACACTGGAATAAGATTTAAATAATTTCAAGGAGAATTCAAATAAACTGTCTCTCTGACCAAATCAAGCGTGAAAAGATCTCTAACACGCTTTCAAAAACCAAAATGTCACGACTGAGTAATAAAGAGATATATTATGCCAAAATTATAATTCTGTCGATTTTATTGAAATATTCTCAATAAATTTGCATATTTCTTTCGCGCGAATTCTACGGGCTTTTGATAAGTTAGCAGTAAATTACCAAACTTGGCAGAATTAATACATAATCTTGATATTTTTATAATAATTCCGCTCGAATAATCGATACAGAAGAGTTAGGCCCTAAATATAAATTAAGTTCAGAACATTCACTGTTGCTACAGTCAACACTTTATAGGGATATTTTTATAGGGATATTATTATAAGGATATTTTTATCGGGATATTTTTATAAGGATATTTTATGATATTTTTATAGGATATTTTATAAGGATATTTTTATAGGGATTTTATGGGGATTCCACTAATATCTTTCTGGAACGACATCAAATAACCACCAATGCTATTTAAAACCCTTGAAAATTATAAAATGCTATTCACGAGAATCCAGATCAGCTTTGATCAATCGATTCCTAATTAATAAGTAAAATATTTAAAATCTCATTACAACAAACTTTCCTCACTATGCCCATCCATTTACATCACCTTTTTGGTGAATATTTTAAAGAACATTATCGGAAAAAAAAAGAAATTATTGGAGAAAATCAACAACTGCAACGGCCTTGATGTAGAGAATAATACATTTTGGTTACCTTACATATAATTAACTTTTTTATATTTATTAATTAAATACTAATATTTTATGCATGGCTTTTATTGTGTGAATATTGATTGCTTGCGAGCGCAGAAAATTGTAAAATGCAACTTTTAAATTATTGATGTGTTTATCTCACATGTTATGCATGATATAACCCGTCTTTTATATTGCAGGTGATTTAATATTATTAAGGGACGATGAATATTCTATGATATAGGGGAAGTTCAGATTACTCTGCTTACTTATCACAATTTTTATGGTAGCAATATTATAAACTCGTACGTTGTTGTTGGCGTTATTGTTATTATTGTTACTATTGTTGTTGTTACTGAGCTGGCGAGCTAGCAGTACCGTTAACACGCCGGCTAAAGTGCATAGCGGTATTTCGTCCGTCTTTATGTTTTGAGATCAAATTCTGCCGATGTCGACTTTACCTTTCGTCCTTTCGGGATTGATAAAAGGAGCACCTGTTGAACACTAAGGGTCGATGTAATCGACTTATCTCCTTCCCTGAAATTGCTGGCCTTGTACCAAAATTTGAAATCAATATTATAACTCGTACGTTGTTGTTATCGTTATTGTTGTTGCTGTTAAGTTAGCGAGAAATCAGAATCGTTAGTACGCTGAACAAAATGCTTAGCACCATTTTTTTTCTTCTGGATTTACGTTCTGAATTTAAATTCTGCTGAAGTCGGCTCTTCTTTCATTCTTTCTGAGTCGATAAAATAAATACCAGACAAGCAACGGGAGTTGATGTAATCGACTTGCTCTCTCCTCACAAAATTTCAGGCCATGTATCTATAGCAAAAAGAATTATTACTGTTTTTATCTTGACGATTGCTTGGCAGATTCGTTAGAGCGTCAGACAAAATGTTTTGCGGTATCTCTTCTGGGGTTTTTTTTTTTTAACATCCTTAGTTCAAAAATTGTCGAGGTTAATTTTACTTTTCATCATTTCGGAATGAAAATATATCAACTACTGATTAATGGAAGCGATTAACCCCTCCCCTCTAAATTGCTGGTCTTGTATCTAAAACAAACAATTATTATAGATTTTGGTGATATTTGCCATGATAATACCTACAAAGTTTTCTTCGTCTATTACTGGGATGGGATTTAGTAGTGTTCTTTTACAATCTAAATTCCATTCACTCGAGCGAAATCTTGCTTTCATCCTTTCGCAGACGATAACATCACATAACAGTAAGATATTTAATTTTTTTAAATGTAATTGCGGTCAAAACATTATTCTGAAACATTATTCTGACACACAAGAAAATTACAATTATAACTGGATACCGGTTTCACAAGGATCTAAGTTTATAGGATCCACTTTGCCTGTCATAATCAAATATTAAAAAAGGCATGTATCATGATCAATATCATTCATTACCTCTTCCCGAAAAATTCTACAAATTTACGGTTTTTACCAAAGTAAGACATAAATATTGTCACTTCAGCACGATTACTGTTGAGCAAAGTATAAACTCCCAAGAAACTATGACAAGGTTTCAATATCTGATAGAAATCATTTCGCTTTAAATGCGTCATTAATTCTTTATAAGAAACAGATGTGGGAGCAGGTATTGATGTGTCGTTAAGAAACGTTGCAACCACGTAGTGTCAGGTTCATTTCGAGAGCGTGGCACCTTGGGCGAGTGTCAACTACTATAACTCCGGACCGACTGATGCCTTGTGAAGGAATCTGGTAGGTGGAGGCACACACACACACACACACACACACACACACACACACACACACACACACACACACACACATCTATCTATCTATCTATCTATCTATCTATAGATGTGTGTGTGTGTGCCCGATTTTGGTTTGCTTACGTTCTCTTAATTTAATGGTTCGGCGAAAGAGACCAGAATGATGAATATCAGATTTAAATAAAAAATTAATACTGGGTTCAATTTGTTCGGCAAAGCTCTTCAGGCCGGTACTCCAGCATGGCTGCAGTTCAATGACTAAAACAAACGAAATAAACCATAAAAATTTCAAAACTTTCTGTTTCCATTCGCTAAAATACAGGACTATGTACCTAATTAAATTTATAGCCCATGAAGTACACTCACAGCAATACGTTTTTAATTCTGAGCCCAACCTATGCCATATTACTTTCAATACTAATAATCCTTTCTACTATAGACACAAAGCCTGAAATTTTGAGGGAGGGTGTTCTAGATGATTACATCGAACCAGTGAGTCACTGGTACCTATTTCATCGACTCCGAAAAGATAAAAGGCAAAGTCGACCTCGGTAGAATTTGAACTCTGAACGTAAGGATGGACAAAATGCTGCTAAACATTTGGCTCGCGTGCTAATGATTCTGCCAGCTTGCCGCTTTTGTTAAAGATTCTTTTCTACTCTAGGCACAAGCACCGACATTTTGGGGGAGGACGCCAGTCGATTAGATCGGCCTCAGTACGCAACTGGTACTTAATTTATCGACCCCGAAAGGATAAAAGGCAAAGTCGATCTCGGTGGTATTTGAACTCAGAACGTAAATACAAACGAAATTTTGCTAAGCATTTCACCCGGCGTGCCAACGATTCTGCCAGCTCGCCGCCTTTGCTAACGATTCTGCCAGCTCACCGCCTTTGCTAACGATTCTACCAGCTCGCCACCTTTGCTAACGATTCTACCAGCTCGCCGCCTTTGCCAACGATTCTGCCAGCTCGCCGCCTTTGCTAACGATTCTACCAGCTTGCCGCCTTTGCCAACGATTCTACCAGCTCGCCGCCTTTGCTAATGATTCTACCAGCTCGCCGCCTATCAATACTAATAGTACTAGGATAGTGTATGAGAACCGCAAGTTTAATATCTTCTGAAGCCTTAAAATATTTAGAACCTTTTGTCAAGTTTGGTGCCTGAATAGGAGTCTCCTATGCTGCAAATATTCAGCTAGATCTGTGATTAAAGTCTAATTCCTTCCTTGTCTCCGATCAGTCTCAGAGAACACTCAAATGAGTCATGGACACTGTTATTCTTTAAGTCACTAAAACATTTAAAAACAGTCGAATAATGGGTAAATTCACAGCAAGCCAATCTGCGACTCGATTCCAATTATGAATTATAGACATTTTACAATACACAGTTCTTGATATCCAAGAGAAGAAAATAACATTAAATATTCCTATTTGTGAGTCTAAAATTATACACCGGTTTGTAAACAACCGGTGGGCCAATCATGCAACGCTGTTTCATTGCTTCGTGAATGTCATTTTATGCTCTTAGATGGCTCTGTAAAATAAGGGAGGACATAAGTTGTTACGCTAATTTTACATTAACCCTTGTGACACACACATGTTTATATATATATATATATACATATATATATATATATATATATATGTGTGTGTGTGTGTGTGTGTGTATGTATGTATTATATATGTGTGTGTGTATTATGTGCATGTACATCTGACATATATGTATGTAGATCTGAGTGCATACACACACATACACACACACACACACACACACACACACACACACACACACACACACACACACACACACACACATATATATATATATATATATATATATATATATATAAACAGATGTACATATATTTCAACAATTTAAAATGTTGAACAAATGATACATTAAAACTCTTCTATAATCGATGTCACTGAGAAAAAAAAAAGTCTTTTCAAATAATATCAACAACGTATATTCATATTCAATGTTTTATATGGCGCTGAAAATATCTTCCAATGAAATTCAAAGCAGTTAAATAATGTTATATAGAAGTTCGATAATCAATAATTTTTAAAACATATCAATTCAAAAGCCTTATCGTGTTAACACCTGAAACATGAATTAAGTAATATATTGATTTTTATTTCTATTTTATTTTTTTATTGCTTAGCCAGAACGGGGGGAGGCATGCGGCCATGACAATTTTCAAGGAGGCCGAATTGGGAGGAAGGAATGGAGGAGGAGGTTATCCTTCACTGGACACCTAAATAGAATGCTGCCAATTAATTGGATTCTAAAGAAACCAACTGAGGCCTTCGACGAATTATATCTACTTTGTAGTAGCAGGAACAATACTTACTCGAAGATTTCTGACAGTTTTGCCTAACAATTTTCACTCAATCGTCTTTGGTCGAAAGAAAACTTCCTCTGTGTGCTTCCCTACAGAATTTCCGGAGCAAACAGTCATACCCAGCTTAGGTTAAAAATAAACACCCTCAAAATAAAATAGTGACTTTTGCAGTTAAATGTATTTCCTAATGACCTGCAAAATGTGAAATATCAAACATGGAAATCTAAACCATGTTACAGATTTAACTACCCAGCCTTTTGCCTTTTACTCTATGGCGACAGTCATGAGGATTACTATTCGCTTTTTCCTTCATTGTTATTGTTGTTCAACCGCAAGTTAGTTCACATACTGCAGACCTATAATCAAAAGTGTTCTCCTCGTGACTGTTCGGCCTTCCGTTTTACAGATATATTGAGTCGCATATAAAACTTGTCAAATGTGTCATACTTTATATAGGACTGAAGCGTGAGAATTAAGAGAGATACGATCACATAGATGCTTCTACATGATTGCATCATGTAGATGCTTCCTTGTTAGCTAGCTGTTCGTCAAATGTTTACTCTTGCCTTAGCGCATTTATTAATATGCTATTTCTATTACGATGTTGTTACTGCATTGACCGTTCACCAGACAAAAGTAGCTTCTTCTTCTTCTTCTTCTTCTTCTTCTTCTTCTTCTTCTTCTTCTTCTTCTTCTTCTTCTTCTTCTTCTTCTTCTTCTTCTTCTTCTTCTTCTTCTTCTTCTTCTTCTTCTTCTTCTTCTTCTTCTCACTCGACAAAACGTATGAACATTTAGAAGAGGCGGAGAAATACATCAATAGACTAGAACAGGGAAAAGTTTCACTCAACAGACCACAATAATTTTGAGGCCATACAGAAGAAGAAAACTTATTTATAGATACTTGTCAATGAAAAGACACAAATTAAAGCGCATACCTTCAGTCAAAGCTGAATTCTGTCTGAGAAACACACGACAAAATAGTAATTTTGTGGGATATACTCATAAGTTCGGATATCCGAATTATTTTGCACTCGGAAACCCTAGCTCAGAAGCACTCCAGCATCTCACAAAGGACTGGAGGTTTTACAATAATACCTATTTGTCCAGGACGGAGAAGAACCCAGTAAAATCTGAAACGTCCCACCAAAACTAGACTTCTGGTAGATGGTGAAATGTGTGCTTTTGGATGTCCCTAGCATGCTGCTACAAAAAAATTCCGGAAAGAAAAAAGGGTTGTTATGGCTGTTGGAGATTCTAATTCAAGTAAAAACCTGGTTCACTGGATAAAATACCTGACCTAATAGAAATCCAAGAAGGGCAGTAACAGCAAGTGGTAGGGGAAACAGAAGGCCTCGATGCTACAACTGTGGAAACACTAATCATATCAAGGTTTAGTCCCCCCCCCCCAATAAGGAATTCACTACTGCCAATACCGCAATATCAGCACCACCAACAGCAGCGACCACAATACGACAGCTACAATTATAGCATGGAACTTCATCAACAGTGATAGCAACACCAGTTACAAGACTAGAAGCAGCACCTACAACAACAACAACGACAACACCAAAAGTGGAAACAACTATAACAGTAACCAAAAAAGAATCACCATCGTTAAGAGCCACCACATCACCAGGAACAACAACAGTAACTGAAAGCTCCGAAACAGCAAAACCAAGAGACAATGACTGCGTCTCCCTAAAGGTATATCTCTCCCAGTCTGGAATTACTCAAGCATGTCGTATGGTGAAAGCAACGGATAAAAAAGCAAATGGCAACAACAAGTAATGAACAGAAAGTGGACTAAAATGGGACTAAATGTCATGCCAAAGCCAAAACATAAAGCTTGGTCGAAACAAATGGAATACCTTTCAAAAACCCGACGACACAATCCCCACTAACGACAACAACAATACTACCAACACCATCATCCTAATTTTCTGTACAGTCACTACCATCACAGACCTAACCATCAGCATAAACACCAGTGAAACCCACTATATATTCAAACTGAAAACAACTGCAAAGAATATGCGTTCATGGCTCCGCAGATGGTACATTGCGTTCTAGTCAAGCATTTTTGTTTCATATCATACTGCATTTCTAGTCTGTTCTCTGACATTGTATTCGTTATCAGTATTTTTTTCCTTCAAAACTAATTTTTCGTGAACCTTAATTTATAATGCATACTGGAAATCTAACCAGCTGAGTCCTTCAATTTTCCTAGGTTTTGAAGTCTGAAAGACGAGAATTGAAACCGAGAGGTTATTTGAATTTATTAGTAAATAAACTAAGTAATTCGTGAATGTTTCGCTTCTTTTGCTACAATTTTACTTGATAAGAGGAAGTATTTTATTTAAAAATTGAAAAAATCTGGTACAGAACCGAATTTAAATAGAACCTTTTAGTAATTTTTATTAAATATAAGGTCATATTGTTGACAATTAATAAGCAGCTTCCGAGTAGTTATATTCTTCCCAAAATCTAAACGCTTACTTTTATTTACCTATTTTCCTTGCTTTATCTATTAAATAAACAAATGAATTATAAAGCCTGAGATTTACTGTAAGTGAATGCACTTGAATCTACCCAAATGGTTTGGTGTGATTCATTCACGATCACAAGATCGGGATTTCGATTACCGGACCAAGTAGCGTATTGTTTTCTTGAGCAAAACACGGCATTCCACGTTGCTCCATCCACTCACTTGTAAATGAGTAATCCTGAAACGGCCAGGCGTCCGCACAGGAGTTTTGTTATGATTTTGGCTGCTTATACGCCACAGAGACTGGATAACCCAATAAGTTCTAAGAATCGAGGCCGTAATGTCCAGTGGTTCTTTACGACATCGTTAATGATGATGATTAGCAGAAGCTAAACTTTTCTCATGTGAGGAAGATTTACCTTCTATTTCTGTGAGCTGTGCGTCTATATAGGCTTTCCTTCGTTGGCTTATATTCAAAACGGTGTTAAATCAAAGAATTTATGCCATTGAAGTAACTTGCAAAGTAGCGCACACACCCTTACACACACTTACACACACACACACACACACACACACACACACACACACACACACACGCGCACACACACACACACACACACACACACACACACACACACACACACACACACACACACACACACACACACGTATGTATATACTGACGCTCTCTGGAGTTAGTACTCTTGAAGACTTTGATGTCTAGATTCATTCTTTTGAAATGTGGAAATCTAAAGTTGAATATCCACGTCTACATCAACACGATAATCGAATTCCGTTTTTTCTTTCGCAAAAGCCTACTATTGTGGAATCAACAATTTTATATCTAACCCAGATTAAGAAACCTTCTTGGCGTCAGATGTTAGATAATCAAAAGTAGTCCAACTTAAACTGTGCATAACTACTGGAGCAAAATATCTGATTAATTTCCAGTAATGAGTAATTACACTTAAGTAATTAAAAACCAACGTTCCACTGTATGAATTTTTTTTCTTTCCAGTTGCCAAATATTAAATAGGTAGATTTTAAGGAAAATATGCTCATATATCGACGTACGTAACAATTCGAACTTTATAAAAATAATAACAGCAATAATAATAATAATAATAATAATAATAATAATAATAATAATAATAATAATAATAATAATAATAATCCTTTCTACTAAAGGCACAAGAGAATCCCTTTGTGGGGAGGGGACTAGTCGATTACACCGACCCAGTTCTCCAGTGGTACTTGATTTATCGACGACGAAAGGATGAAAGGTAAAGTCGACTTCGACGGAATTTGAACTCACAGCGTAAGGACGGGCGAGATGCCGCTAAGCATTGTATCCGGCGTGCATACGATTCTGTCAGTTCTCTGTCTTTGCGGGGCATGATGTAAAGTGTCAGCTGTTCACAGCCAGCAGACTAAGGTGACACTTCTTTACTGGTCAAAAAGTGTCACTTCAGTCTGCTGGCTGTGATCAGCTGATACTTTCCATCATATCCAGCAAATTAATAATAATAATAATAATAATAATAATAATAATAATAATAATAATAATAATAATAATAATAATAATAAATGCCCGGATGCAGTACCAGGCAGTGGCTCACATGGCTTCTGATCTTAATTGATTGGAAGTGTTATCATGTACAGTGTTTTGGCTTGGTATAAAAAGTAAGTACCAGTGAAGAAGTGAGGTCGATGTAATTGACTAACACCCATTACACAAAATTTCAGGCCTTGTGCCAATTGTAGAAAGAATTATTATTATTATTATTGAGTTAAAGATCAGCACATGCCATCAAAATGACGCTGGGGTACAAACATACGATGAACAAAACACCCATGCTTCCAGGGGTGAATTATCCCAACCCAAAAGAATCCTTCAACACATGGTTATGATGCTGCTCCACTACTCCTGCTCGTGATCAGAGATGCACATATATCGTCAGTCACTAAGAGACATAATCAACTGATTAAAGTCCAGTAACTGATAGGTAAATCCGTGGTATTGAACAGAATATTTGCTGTAGCCCATCTTTTACACCAAGACAAAACAATGTACATGTTGACACTTAACACATGTTAAGATCAGAAGTCAGGAGATCCACTACCTGGTATTGCATTAGAACAATTATTATTATTATTATTATTATTATTATTATTATTATTATTATTATTATTATTATTATTATTATTATTATTTTTAAGAATGCAGGAAGCTGGCAGAAACGTTAGCACGCCGGACGAAATGCTTAGCGGTATTTCATTCGTCTTTACGTTCTAAGTTCAAATTACGCCGAGGTCGACTTTGCTTTTCAACGTTTCGAGTTGATTAAATAAGCACCAGTTACGCATTGGGGTCGATGTAATCGATTTAATCCCTTCTCCCAAATTTGAAGCCTTAGGGGACGAGCTGGGTGAATCGTTAGCATGACGGGCGAAATGCTTAGCGGTATTTTGTCTGCCGCTGCGTCCTTAGTTGAAATTGTGCCGAAGTCGACACTTTGCCTCTCATTCTTTCGGGGTCGATGAAATAAGTACCAGATGAGCACTGGGGTCATAATAATCGACTATCCCCCTCCCTCAAATTCCAGGCCTTGTGCCTATAGTAGAAAGGATTATAATTGTTATTGTCATTATCGTTGTTATTATTATTGTTTATCTTTGAGGTAAGTTAAGTTTTCTTCAGGGTTCTCTTTCACTAGCTGCTCTTAGTACTACTGTATCATTCATCAAATCTGTAGCTGTGTGACTACTTGGGGCAGCGAGGGGTTCGCTTCTGTGGTGTGGTATCTATTTATAGTCGTGTACACTGAGTCATTCTAGAATCAAGTGTTTACTATGGAGGGCTTAGCATGGAATACAAACCATCGATCTCGCGTAGGATTATCTGCTATCTTATCTGATTGGCCTGTCGTGTTTTCAATATATTTGGAAAATATCTTGTAGAATTTTTATATTGCTTTCATGCGATGACATCGTTTCCTTATTTATTCCTTTACTTAATTTTGCTATACTTCTTTTCTTATTTACACCTGCGACGGATCATATCACATAAAACACATATTTCGTAAGGTTTCTCATCATACGGTTACAATAAATCAAAATAATAATCAAAAATACAAATCAAAATAGCCATATTTGCTTACATATAAGGTGTGCCTTTTCGTGAAAATATATGACCGCCAATAAAACTAAAGAGATGAGATAGGTTCATTTTGTTATTGGTTTACTTGTTTAGTTCCAGATTAATAAATATCGAGGAGACCTAAGATCAAAGATATTCAACCCTTGCCAATTCCGTTTTATGAGATACATTTCCTTTTAATATCTGGGATAACATGTAAGACGGCGAGTTGACAGAATCGTTAGCATACCAGGCAAAATGCTTAGTGACGTTTCATCTGTCTTTACGGTCTGAGTTCAAATTCCATCGCAGGGTTGACAAAATAAGTATCAGTTGGACACTGGAGGTTGATGTAATTGACTTTATCCCCTAACACCACCCAAAATTGGCGGGCTTGTGTCAAAATTTAGAACCAATATCTAAGACAACATGTAAGGCAGAATCGTTAGCACATAGAGGAAAATGCTTAGCGACATTTCGTCCTTCTTTACGTTCTCAGGTTCAAATTCCTATTTGAACACTGGAGTCAATGTAATCAACTTACATTTCCCCCCAAATTGCTGGCCTTGTGCCAAAATTTGAAACAAATTACTAGAGCAATATTATGCAATGTACCCTCCCTATTTTTAAGACTCCAGGTTGTGAGTTGAGATTTGGCTACTGTTTCTTACATTTCGATTGATGTCGTACAGGCTCATTTCATGACTCGAGTGAGATAGCATAGATGGAATGGCGAAAATACAGCCTAATCAATGAATAAAACGTTCCTATGAATGCAAAATTTTATCCAACAAATTTGTTGACATTAAATGCAATTAACATCCAAAGAATAATAAGCATTATAATTGTGCAGTGAGGAAGACATAGCACTAGCTCAAAAGCTACTGTTGTCTTAAACTTTGCTGTTCTTAAGGAATTTGTGAGCTGAGAAATATAAAGTAAATATATAATATTGAACAATAATGCTCCGATGATGAGGTCAAATAACACCGAAACAGAGTTGTTGCTCCTACTTCCTGGAATGATTTAAACGAGATTGTCACTAAGCTAATCTTTCATTGCCTAATTACTATTTCTAATTAGATATTCGATACTCACTACCATAAAGATATCAACACTAACATAGTTTTTTTTATGCAGATAGATAGGTGATGTCTGTGAGAAAATATTGTGTGATTTACCATTTAAAATGTCCTAACTCTTGGTTTAAACAATAGTAAATTCTGTCGATATCTTGATCGATAAAACAACTACAGACAATGTAAATTTTTGAAAAAATATACACGCAGTTAAACAGATACATAAAAAACACAATCATGAACACAAATATATACATACATTACACCTTTTTAAAAACTTTTTTTGATCGAAGGAAAAAAAAACTGTAGAAATTGATACGCGTGCGAGCTAGTAGATTTACTAACGAAAAGATGCTGACTTTATCCTGATTTAGAATAAATGATATACTATGATACATAAGTCCACAGAACATTACTGATCGCTTTACGAAATATATCTAATTTATCAACTAGGATTAGTTTTTTTTAGTATATTTTTTTTAAGCTATGTCTGTTGCCATTTACTTGGTTAGATAGAGGAACTGATAGCACAATGTTTTTTTACATCAAGTGATATAATGATGTCCGGATGGCGGTTTGATAACAGCAAAATATATAGTGAAGTGGGTTGATAACAGTCACGTCTAGGAAAGGTTGGTGATGATAGTGTGCGGGGTGATAGACAGATAACTAGATGTGCAAATGAAAGTCCGATAATACGATGTCTGTCTCATAACATTAAAACCAGTTATATTTTATTCGTGATAAAATACAAGACGAGGAGAGCAACAGCTGCCTGCCAGATTCTGTTTGATTTATCTAGTCATGTAAACCGACACTATTATAGACACATAAAAAAACAGAACTAAAATTAATAGAAAGATATATAAATGCTTGCTAATTAAATGAAATAAAACCTTGCTAATTGCACTAATTGCAACAAAAACATGGCATTATATAAATGCAGAAGAGAAACAGGAGTTGTTATGTGTTTAACTTTGCCGATCTAGTTATTTGTTAGTGGTTCGTGAGAAAAACATGTTAACATAGGAGTTCAGCAACTAAATATGGATTATTTCAGCATATCACCAGAGGAGGTATAATCTGTTAAAAACAGTAGAAACTTAAAAATGGAAAAGTAGTTAGTTTCAGTAGTAGTATTTTTGTTGTTGGTAGTATGCAGCCGTAACTATACTTCCCGAGACACATAATACTTTTTGCACATAATACATCGTTCAATTTGCCCTTCGTTTTTAAGATGTTATATTGTAAATTAAACAGAGATTTGGTTGCTATAGCACTCCTTATTCGCTCGCTATTAAGTTTCATTGTAATTTTATCCTGTACTATATGATCAATTAAGCCATACATTTAACAGCAATTATCCTGTATAAGACATTCTCTATGTTGTTGCAGCCAAATCTTCCTGTAATCACACCTCACTGTCTTGAGAAAAGAAAGACCGTATTGGACATTGTAGTTCTAGATACTAAATAAGAATAAGTTTTAGATCTGAACTTTTCGATAAACAATATTAGCAAAAAAGCCAACAAGCATGAGATTTCTTGAAGATTTTGAGAAGCCAATGGTGCTGTGAAATCTAGCTAAGCATAAACATTCCTTGGGATAGGTGAAACATTTATCTGGGATTACATAATCATGCAGAAAGGTTGTAAGAACTTTAGTAGTGATGTAATATTAGTTTATAAGTTTCACTGGAAAGAAATCCCCAACTTATGATGCTAAAGCGTGAATGATACGTTAATACAAAAAATGATACTGTAATAAAAACAACACTGATAAGAGCTGATTACAAGTAAACACCGTAATATGAAATGATAAAATTTTATTGTAAAATGAAATTTACAATGATTTAGAACGGACTATTTTGTTGACATGTCTGAATTTTGTGCCAGAGATTTGCAGAATCGTGAGAACATCGGACAAAATGTATTACTGAGTTTAGCTACGACACATTACGTTCTGAGTTCAAATTTCATCGAAGTCAACTTTTCCTTTCATTTTTCATCGTCAATAAAGTAAAATGTCACTTATGTACAAGGGTAAATTTACTCTGCTAAAAGCTTGTACCCAAATTGATGACCTCGTGCCTACGTTAGAAATTATTAACGTTATAGTTTATTTCCCTGTCAGCCCTTACTGAGAAGACATGTGACCAGCGACACTCTTGTCGTCTGCCACTCATATATATATATATATATATATATATATATATATATATATATATATATATATATATATATATATATATATATATATATATATATATATATATATATATATATATATATATATATATATATATATATATATATATATATATATATATATATATATATATATATATATATATATATATTGGACAACTTTATTTAGCGAGTGTAATCATCTGTCTTTAAGAGGGTAGGGTGTAATTCGAAGTAATTTCGGCAACAAATTCTTGCAGGTCAAATAGCTCTATAGAACTGGTATCCTATTATTGTCGCTGTCTATCCGAGGGGGTGTGGAAGAGTTTTTAGAATGATTTACGCTTTATGTAATATTTGGTTGGTACTTGTTGTTCAGCTCCTGGAAAGTCCTGATAGAGTAGAGCAATGATCAAGGGTAATCCAGCGATGACCTCTCCGTTCCACTTTCGTGCAAAGTCATGCAGGATCTACATTATTTGAAGTGTTCTACTCAAAACATATATACACATACATATGTATACATGTATGTGTGTATGTGTGTGTGTGCTTACGCATACATATAGTAGTTCAACTCACGTCCGTTTGATCATGGGAGCATGGATTGGACAAATATATATTAATGAGACATTGTTTTAAAGCTCTCTTATCGCTAACCTTTACATTTTTCTGTTGATTCAAGTAAGGGACACTCTTCTGCTCCTTCTGAGATTGGTAGGATGATTGGAGAAGGATACCTTCAAACTGAAGATTGAAACAGGGAAGACTCCACCACAGGCACCTAAAAACCTTTTGGTGGTGTTAAACCGGGCGACCAATTAAGTCTCTCTTCTGCTATAGCCTGTTAAAGAATAAAACAGAAATATGGCGTAGTGGTTAAGAGCGTGGGCTGCTAACCCCAAGA
>NC_142928.1:139434782-139477282 GCF_046866305.1 Octopus bimaculoides
TTACAGCTGTTTCCAGGATAGGAAATAGAGAGGAAATAGAGTGTGAATGCAGGGATATTGTATTTGTAATTCCATTCTTTAAGCAGAATGATATGCATATAAGATTCCAATACCTTGTGAGTAAAATCCAATAGTGTTTAAGATTGGTCATTGCATTTGTAAATCCATTATTAAGATTCCAATGCCCTATGTGTAAAATCCAAGTCTTTGAAATTGGTCATTCCAACTACAGAGGTTATACACAATGTTATTGAATCAAGGGTTCTGTGAAACTGTGTATTTGAAATGACCAATTACTCTCCCTTTTTTATCTCTCTCTTCCTCCCTCTCTTTCTCTCTCTCTCTTTCTCTCTATCTCTCTTTCTCTCTCTCTCTCTCTCTCTCTCTCTCTCTCTCTCTCTCTCTTTCTCCCTCTCTCTTTCATACACACACACACGTCCATTTAATATACATGTACATACATCTTTCACTTTCTACTCTATTTCGCTTTAAAATAATAGTAAATACATAAAAATTTTTACGGAAATTAACGAACTCCGGATGACAAGCGAAAGATCGTCATTCACTTGAAAATTATTTAAAAACATTAAAATATTTTGTTTAAAGAAAGATAAAATATAAATACTTACTGAACAAACAACTTACATTTTTGAAATCACATTCAGTTAAAAATATTTCTAAATGATTACAATATTGTGTACGTCAAAAAGTTGACGTTTTTTTCTTCTTAGACAGCGCGAAGACTATGTGTGTGTATATGTCACAGATAACGGACGTGTGTTTGTGCTGATTAACACGCCCTATCATTCATTATATGCGTGTGTATTCTGTATGTGTGTGTGTTGATGTCACGGAATCCATGCTTTTTCTTTTCGTCAAGAAATAGCTAAAAATTGTGTTTAATCGTTTTCATTAATAAATAGAGGTCCAGATGTCACAAAAATCTGTACCGCACTGCCGAAGGTAAGTATGAAAATATATATACAAAAAGAAACCAATTAAGATAAAATATACTATTTCTCTGAGATATTTCAGTTACACACAAACATCTCTAGAGTATTAGCATTATTAGGATATATATATATATATATATATATATATATATATATATATATATATATATATATATATATATATATATATATATATATATATATATACAACAACAAATGGATAATGTGTCAATTCACTACTACTGCTTCCAACGAACTTTTAATTGATTACTGGAGACGTTACACTATTAGAAAGTCCTGATCTATTATACATACATACATACATAGATAGATAGATAGATAGATAGATAGATAGATAGATAGATACGTATATATAAATATATATATATATATATATATATATATATATATATATATATATATATATATATATATATATATATATATATATATATATATATATATATTCCTATATATATATATATATATATATATATATATATAGGAAAATGTAAAAAAGCCAGAATGCTGAACTGGGAGCATAATTTAATTAAGATTTTTTCTAACCGGTTTTCATTGCGATGAAGCAAATTATCAAGAAGAAGGAGAATGAAAATGTTTTTTTACAAAGAAGTACAAAAAAGTACAAAATGAAGAAAATAATATATAAAACAATAATATATAAAAAAAATAAATATACCCATACATTATATTGTCTTTGAGCTTTTGTAGTTCAATAGTAGTTCATGTATAAATTGGTAGGAAAAATAAGGATGCATGAGAGTTGAGAGTTTTGTTAGGTTTAAAAAAAGGGGTTAAAAGTTTGTGTTAAGCAGGAAATGTGGTGTCAAAACAGGAAGTGTGTGTAAGGGGAGACAAGTGTTTTTAGTTAGAGTTATGAACTCTTTTTTTCAAAACAGGAAGTTTGTGTCTGTTCATAGAGAAATAAGGTCACTGAGGGGTGTGTGTGTTAAGAAATGGTTGGAATTTCTCTATGAAAAGATTCTCCTTGTTGATTCTTTCTTGTGTGGAGATTCTGTCTTTACATTGATAGAAAGGGAATATAATGAATTTAGGGTTTTTGTTTCTGGCGCAAGAGTCTATGTGGCCACTGAGTGGAATTTGGCGGTATTGAGGGAGGTTTATTTGTTCCTTATGGAGAGCTACTCTTCTACGTAATGGGAGGCTCGTCTGTCCGATATAGAAGTTTTGGCAACCTGCGCAAGTAAGGACATAAATGAGGTTACTCGAGGAACAAGAGAAATTGGTTTTAATTTTAAACTTTGTTCCTCGTTTGAAGGTAAATTCAGAGCCTTCAAGTAGGTAAGGGCAGGTGCCACAATTAGGGCGTGCACATTTTTTAACTGATGGGGGTGGAAGTGGTGTATGTAGTTTGGAATTGGTTAATAATGTTTTCAAAGATTTGTGTTGCCTTTTGCATTTAAGGACTTTGTGTGTATTAATGATATTGTTCATTTTCGGGTCTGTGGTGAGTAAGGGGAGGTTTTGTTTAATTGTGGTGAATGCTTCGATGTTATTGGGGTTATGGGTGGAGATGTATGGAAGTATTTTGGGGTTGGGTGTGTTATTATGTTGGTTGGTTTTTAGTGTGTTTTTGTCAAGCTCCTTGGCACGTTTTATTCCAAGATCTATGAGTGTGGAGGGATATTGGCGTTGTAACAGTGTTTTTTTGAGATCTTGTAAGCGTATTTCTCGAGTGGTAGGGTCAGAGACAATGGTGCAAATTCTTTTAGCTAAATTAAAGGGGATATTTATCTTGGTGTGTTTTGGGTGGCATGAGCTAAAAAGGAGGTATTGTTGTGAGTCTGTAGGTTTGTGGTAGATGTCGGTTGTGATTTGGTTATTAGGTGTTTTTATGATTAAGAGATCAAGATATGTATATATATATATATATAGATATGTATATATATATATATATATATATATATATATATATATATATATATATATATATATATATATATATATATATATATATATATATATATATATACGAATATATATGTGTGTGCGGGTGGGTGTATACGAGTGTGTGTGTGTATGTATGTATGTATACTGAAAATGTTGCTCACACATTTACTTAATGTAACATGCTGAAGCAACTTCTGATATTTACAGATATTGTTTCTTGAAATCCCTGTATTATATTTCATATATCCGGTTCGTTCAGTTCTAAAGAGGAAAGTAGATATTTTCAAATAGATAAATATACACAATCTATGTTGTAGATATATGAAGAGCGTTAATGTAGCTATATTTCCATAGATTGAATAAAATGAGAAACAGCCCTAATCGATTTTCGAACATTGTTTAGTTCTCATCAGAGGTTTGTACATCAATTTTTAACAATTCCAGAGAAACAATTCAGTTAATCGGTTTATATACTCAGCAATTCCAGTAGTTACAAAGAATTGGAGCTTCTAATCTGCGTCTCATAAATGTTAATACTTTATTTAAGATCAGGGGCCTATCAACGGGTATTTCAGTTCACTCAGTATCAAGTTATGATATAATGTGTGTAAACCATATATATATATATATATATATATATATATATATATATATATATATATATAAAATCCCAAAAAGCAACAAGGATATCCAAAGGTAATGCAGTACGATCGTTTCATGCGACTCCATTTAATTGAGCAATGTAAACATTACATGAAATATAAAATGTAGAGCAATCTTCAGCTGGAATTTACATCGCCCAATTAAATAGAGTCACATGAAACGATCGTACTGCATTACCTTTGGATATCCTTGTTGCTATTTTTGATTTTAATCACCTTATTTTGAAATTATATGGATAATACTATACTAAATTCTGGTGCCTAAACTTAAGTACCATATTCACCTGAATATATATATATATATATATATATATATATATATATATATATATATATATATATATATATATATATATATATATATATATATATATATATACACACACATGAAAGGGTGCTGAAAAGTTCCTGGCTTTTGGTGACAGAAAATACAATAGGATCAGTTAATTATGATTTTATTGAAGATATCCCTCTCTCAGATTCAGATACTTATTGCAGCGGTCCTTCAATCTTTCTAAGCTCTGTAATAGAACTCTGGTGGTTGGACCTCTGACCAGGCCTCTTGTGATACCCTTAAAGCCAGGAACTTTTCAGCTCCCCTTCATATATATATATATATATATATATATATATATATATATATATATATATATATATATATATATACTTTTATTCATTCTGTATGTTTAAAAACAAGTTATGACAGAACTAATATGCATTTAAAGAAATATCTTCGTAACCAATAGACGAGGTTCGTTTTGACGAATTCAAGTCTGTTCAAGACAGTTGTTGGAATTACATTAAAAAAACCTGTGTACAATTCATTTTAATGTTATTGTCAAATATGTGCTCGGTTATAGAAATCAGATAACATAGAGGGAAAGAAGTTGGGAGGTTAGACTAACATTTCAGACTTGTTACTTTGATTCCTGCGATTTAAAATGTGTGTACAAATTTAATTCTTGTATTTATTGCTTATTTTACTTAATCAAATACAGAGTCATGTATTCTCTTTGCCTGTTCTAACACCTGAACTGCTCACAAGCTCTTTTGAAACAAACAATATTCTGATTTCTGTAATTGCATTCAGGCTTCGTTCGAGTCTATCACAATGCTTGCCACACCATTGTCGTTTTATCAAAGAGAGCAAAACGCTTTACTCTCGAGTGGCTACGACGAATGAGGCACCATGGTGGCTGTAATTGAAATGTCTATGGCCAGACACTCTCCTCTTCGATTTTTCACCAAGTCTTTCAAGTTCCACTTGACAATAAATATGAAGATGGAAGGGAGCGTTCTTTGCATGTGAATTTGTCAAATGGTAGATGACAGTAGCTAAAATATGGTTGGAACTACTCTAAGCATGTTTTGATGGAGGATACTTACTACTCGCGGCCATAGTGATATTGCGTCTTCATTCGGATGTTCCTGTGTATCCAAGGTTTGTATTATCCATGTAATTGTATAATTTGAATGTTTTTTTCATCTCATTCTTTTTTCCTCCTCATCCGATTTTATGCAAAACACCACGTTATGAGTAACTTGTCTTTGTATATTTGTCTAACGCCATAATGAGAAATAAAAGAAATTATTACCAAGTGGTCACGTTTTGAATTCTTAGCAAGTTGGACAAAATCTTTTGTGGTGTATTTTTCGACTCTTTATGTTCTGACTTTATATCCTGCAGAGTTCATATCCTTCCAGACTCGTTAAAATAAACTAACAGTCTAGTGCTGAGGCTAACCACATCGACCAACACACTCACTTTAAAACTACTGGCCTTGTGCCTTATTTAGAAAGCATTATTACTGTTATAAAGTAGCAGTTAATTAATGGAGTCAACAATAACATTCTCTCCTTCAAATTGTTGGTCTGTTGCCTAAACCAGAAACCATTATTGGTGGTGGTAGTAGTAGTAGTGGTGGTGGTGGTGGTGGTGGTGGTGGGCGTGGTGGTACTGCTGCTGCTGTTGGTGATTGTGGTAGCGGCTGTTTAATCCACAGAGAAGCCTACGGTGGAGCAGAACATACGTGGCAAGTTTTATTGAATATTTAGGACAGAGTTGTTGAGTATGTTTGGACAATAACAGACAGAAGTTCTCAAGAAAAGCCACACAATATTCTGCAAATGTATATATACATTTATAAACTATTTTCTTTTAATTATCTTGCTCACTTTTTCAGCTTCAATAATTTTCTTCAATCTTATTACACTTCTAAACAACCAATCATAATTGGCATAAACACCATATTATATCATCTCTTACTGCCAGATGTTAAAGGCTAACTTCTCGTCTTGAGCTTTCAGCTTCTCTCCCATTTTTTTTTACCTCGGCGTTTTTTTGTTTTTTTCTTACTGGGACAGGCTATATCAGAAATTCTTATCTCCTTTTGCTACGTAGTCTCTAAAGTTTACTTTGACCTGACAGATGTTAAGTTTTAAGCATGTGCTTTTCAAAAATTCGAATTAGTTTCCTTTTTCTTTTTTCTCATCTATAGTTTCTCTATAATAGTTTAATTTTACATCACATCAATGTGTGCAAAAAAAAATTTTGGTTTGTAAGATAATCAATGTATCTTATGACAGTTAACATGATCGTTCCCATGAACAGTGTCCTTGGAAACATAATTTAATGAGACATAGCAATGTAGTTTACATCAACAGAACCGCGACACAGTCATTAAACATCAGAAAACAGTCTTGTACCAAACTCACTCAACACATTAACGACATACATTAAAACCTTCAAAGCTATGCATTAGAGTTTATAACCATCTTTAATGGCGACATTGCACTACGTAACATTGTCTGCATTGCATCTCGTAGGCCAGGCCTGCTCATTTGGTTGATCATCTACAAACACCGAGTGTGGTTCAAACTGAAGTACTGTTCACATACTTCAGTCTGATCAGTTGGCTGATATTCTTCAGAGGTCAGATATGACTCACGCTCAACTGCTGCTTACACACGTCTTCATCAGTCAGTTGATTGTCTTGATTGATCAAATGCTGCTCCAACTAAAATGCTGTTCATATGCACTTCGCTAGTCAGTCGCTGACCTTCCACAAATGTCAAGTGTAGATTCCACAACTGCTCGCATATTAGATGCTGATGTTCTGTATACAAAAAGAAACTTAGATACCATCATAAAAAGAAGCCATTCAGCTGACTGTCAACGATTTTTAGTAAGTCGCTATGACTTCTAACTCAGCGGTGTTCCTCTCTTTTTCTTTTTTTTCTCGCCCTCTTTTTCTGTCAATACTGCAAAGGGATATACTTTTCTGCTCACTAATTTAATATCCTCTCCACCCAAGTTAACTTTACATATCCATCTTTCTTCCTCGCGTGCTACCTCTAAGTGTCTGTCTACCCCGCAATTACAGGAACTAAACCCGTTGTCTAATCTTTCCTCCCTGTATATGCAATCCTCTAGAATTCTCCTCCTATCCATGTGTTTTCTGTAGATATTAACCTACTGAAGCTGAAACTCGACATCAGCTACACCAATGTCACCAGCTTGGAAGAAGGATCTGCTCAGGGCTAATGCTTTCCTTCTTTAATTTTACCTCACCAAATCATGTACACCATGACATGAGTTGACTAACTCTTTAACTATTTATCCTACATAGCCTGCTCAAGTCTAATGTCAATTTCATCCCTCTAGATTTCATCAATGTTTTTGTTTCTATCTTGTTTCATAATTTGTATGAGAGCAAGTTTGAATGTTTGATTAAGAAGTACGATTCGGATTCGGATTTTTCGGATACAGTTCATCTCCATTGTAGTTTGAACAAATATCTTCCATTACACTCTCAAGAAACCGAAAAACCGGTATTTTAAAATACTATTGGATTTTACTCACAAGATATTGGAAGCTTATATGTATATCATTCTACCTAAATAATGGATCTACAAATGAAATATCCCTGCATATCTCAAATCTATTTTCATTCCTCCACTTCACTCTCTATTTCGTATCTTATCTAAATTAACTATTGCTTAACCATTTTCTCACACCGTCTCCGATGAAGGGATATAATAAATATTCTGGAAACAGCTGTAAGACCTATTTATAAATGTTCTAAAATATACACAGCCTTGGCTTTTTATCTCATTCTGAAACACACACACACACACACACACACACACACACACACACACACACACACACATATATATATATATATACATATATTGTTGTACTTGGGGATGGTCATATTGCCAGTTTAGCCAATAAAAACACACGCACTGTATATTTGGTGTTAATTTGCTTCAGCTTTATATTACATTAATCTTAATCTTATTTCGGCCAGAGGTTCTTTCGTCACACTTCTGTGACCTCATCAGTGGTCCTTTGTTTCCTTCTTTCTTATGTGTGTCTCACCTTGCTAATTATCAGCCATTTTGTATTTTGTATTCCTATTGTATGTGTCTACGCATGCGTGTCCTTCAATGTGTCTGTGTCTTTTGTAAGTGCATGTGTGTATGGGGAGTGTCTGTATCACCTATATTCTGTTAATACGTGTTCGTTTGTATTTGTTTTTATTTATTTATTTGTTCATGTGTGTGTGTGTGGGGGGGGGGGTTGTGTTTAATTAAATTTTGTTAACGTATGTAGTATTTAATTCCATTTGTTTATCTGTGTATTGTATTATACTTTGTTCATATTATTATTGGTTTATGGGTAACATGTCACATGCTGTGGTTTGTGGTTTGTTAGTGGTGTGTGTTAGTGTTCCATTCTAGTTTCCTGGAACACTAACACACAACTGGTACTTTATTTCATTGGCCCTAAAACGCTGAAACACAAAAGGTTAAACTTGATAGGATTTGACCTGTGGACAAAAATGTCTGTTAACAAATAGCATAGGATTTTTTATTCATTGCTTTTCTTGTTCTACACAACCAAACACTCATCACCCCTTGTAAATGCAAAATGTTTTCGATGGAACCGCTAAATATGACCATAGTTAAGTTACATTCCAATTTGTATTTTCACAGGATTTTTAATAGAAATACGCCAAATTCAACTTCGTAAAATAGAATTGGGTGGAGTAGTTCTTCTTATAATAGGAAAGAGGCAGTTAAAAGTTGATATTTCGGTATCAGGTGTCATATATAACTGAAGCTACATCTCTGTAGTATGAAGTATTTTAAAATATTAAAGTAAGCAGATAAGCAAACAAAAATTATAATCTGCGACAGTCAGCAAATATTCTTGGTATCACTTAGCAAACTGTTTTACACGCACGCACACACACACACACACACACACACACATGTATGTATATATGTATGTATATATGTATGTGTGTATGTATATATGTTTGTGTATGCATATATGTATGCATGTGTGTATGTATGTGTGTATATATATGTATGCATGTATGTATGCATGCAAACGCACATACATATTTATATGTCAGTGTATGAATTTTTTTTTATGTATACAGGAATATTTGGACTGAGTTTTCTATTTCGTAGTTTAGTTCTCCCCATTATATTTGAAATAATGTTATTTTAATTGTCAAAGAAGCAATGGAATAAATATTTTGAAATTGTATAGTGCGTTGCAATGAATATTTAATAACGAGACCGTTTGGAACCGTGCAATTTGTAAAGTAAGACAAATTTTCAAATCGTTAAAATACTCTTCCTCTTTTTTTTTTTTTTACCATAAGCATTAACGAATCAATTAAAAGTGTTACAATTTGTTGACTGAAGACTTCAGTGTCTCATTAACGTATTGTTTAGCACTAAGCTGTAGACAATACGTAGATCTTAAGTCTTTCAGGTGCGAGATAGATAGCACCCCGCCAAAAATAAACTCTAGAAGCACAAAAATTTATTCATTGACCTTACATTGACCACACATAAATTTGTCCTTTATTATTAACTAAATTAAGCATTTCTAGTTGGAAATTACAAAAAATATATATAATTTTGACTTAGTGGAGGTGGTCTAAATTTTGTACCACCGAACAATAGGTACGTCTTTATTTGTGATAATCTTGGAAACATTGCTTCTTTTTACAAAGACAGAAAGGAACTTCGCAAATAGAACATTTTCTACTCTGTTCTGGTTTGTCGAGCTTTTGAAGTGCACAAAGCACTAGTTCCTCTTATTTATTAATGAGCCGACTCTCTCTCTTCTAATTTCTAATGAAACATGAGGCTTTCGCTTTTTAATTTCTATTGAAGGCCCTTTAGTCTTTCTCTTTAGCACCATAGATTCTGCTGCTAAGCTATCAATAATTTCCAATCTGAAATTTTTTAGTGTCGTATTGCTGTCCTGTACTTTCTTATGAAGTATGAAAGCGTTTACAATTGCTGCATCAAGAAAGTAAAAAAATATTCTGTACCACCATTTGTGACTCTTACGGGCTATTTCATAGGTTTTCTTTAGCTGGTCAAACTTATCTACACGATTCATATCTAGGTTGTAATCCTTTATCATAAGTGGACAGTTTATTTGGAGCTTCCTTCCATCCTTTCCTAGCCTTGAAACTTGGCATATTTCAGTAGGATCGTGAAAACTTGACGTAGCATATACCACTCTCTTATCTTTTCATTTCACAGCCGAGATTCCATCATCAGAAATAAACCAGTCATGTTCACCTCTTTCCAAGTCTTTGTCATTCTTATAAGAAATTTCACCTATTCTTATTTAAAGTGCGACATGCAAATAATTGATCTCCTTTTAAATCCTTAACTAGGTCATAACCAGTAAAATAGTTATCAAAAAAACTTTATGGTTTCCCCCTTTTAGTTGACTCGTTAATTTTCTAATTACATTCCCTCCTAAATCTCTTGTAACTTTACCAGCATTTTTTACCAGTATAAATTTCACCATCAATAAAATACATTGACTTATCTGCCAGTACCCAAATTTTATAACCCCTACTTATGATTTGATGGAGTTATATTACTTTAGACTACTCTTACCCTTAAATTTTACCATTAATTCGTCCACGGCACCTACATCATTTGCACAATAGCATTTTTTAAAAGTTATTTATGATCATTTCAAGGCATGATCTGGCTTTGTACAATTTATCTAAGTTACGGGAGCCCCTTTCTGGCATAAGAGAATTGTCATTCCAATCAATTTTTTTTAGTGGCATTAGTTTGCTTATAAAAGGATCATTTAGCTTTGGATCTGTGCTGCAGCAATCTCTATAACTGGGCAAATGCTTAACTCCCATCATCAAATTAATTGCCAAAAAATTTTTTATTTCTTTGGCAGAGATAGGATCTAAATTTTTGCCTGATTGAACTGCATACAAATTAGTATGAAATGCAATATGCTCTATTATGTTATCAGTGAACAAATTGAGGAATATTGCATAAGATGTGGGCTCTTGCACTTCCTGGATATCTTTTGCAACATCACTTGATTTGGAAAAAAGAATTGTTGGTTGTGCAACATTTACGTTAGTTCATTTTGGATTTTTATTACTTGCAAAGGAGGCTAATAGAATATCATCTGAATCATATTCTGATAAATCATCAAACTCTACATTTGCTGTTTCTTCCTCCTGAACATTACTTTGTTCTTCGAAAGCTTCATCTGAGTCATTGTCATCACAAGCTGATTCATGGTCTGAAGGAATACCTTCATACAAAATTTCCTCAATTTCCTTTTGAGATAATGGATTTCGGTAGCAAGACATTCTGCCAGGGTAAAATCAGAAAATATTACTAGTTGCCACTTCACAATTTCATAAGGAATTTATAAATCTAAAATATATATATATATATATATATATATATATATATATATATATATATATATATATATATACATACATACATACATACATACATACATATATATATATATATATATATATATATGGCTGTGTGGTAAGTAGCTTACTTACCAATCACATGGTCCCGTGTTCAGTCCCACTGCATGGTACCTTGGACAAGTGACTTCTACTATAGCCTCGGGCCGACCAAAGCCTTATGAGTGGATCTGGTAGACGAAACTGGAAAAAGCACATATGCGTTTGTGTATTTGTGTCTGTGTATGTCCCCCCCCCCCCATCACTTGACAACCGATGTTGGTGTGTTTACGTTCCTGTAACTTAGCGGTTCGGCAAAAGTGATCGATAGAATAAGTATTAGGCTTACAAAGAATATGTCCTGGGGTCGATTTGTTCGACTAAAGGCGGTGCTCCAGCATAGCCGCAGTCAAATGACTGAAACAAATAAATAAAAATAAAAAAAGAATATTGTCCAGGCACTTGACTCATACCTTCTTGAAAAATAGTAACACAATACTGTTATGTAGATAGGTACTTCAAATAAAAATATAAGTATATTAAATTACATTTTTCAATTACTTGTAATTTCGTATTAACTAAGTTAAATTTTCAAAAATCAATTTGATACAAATGTCTATAATGTATAAAAATATAAAAAATACATATTAATTTTACAATTCTAAATCAACTCTTCATTGCACGAACACGTGTTTGTTTATTTGGTTGCTCATTGGTTCTAAAAATGTACCACCAATTTAACTAAATATAAACGTTCAAATTTTAATAATTTACCTATAATTATGCTAAATACATTTAATAAACAAAATATAAAAAAATTTCTTGCCTTCACTTCAATAAACAAATTTATAACAAAAATTTGTACTCTTGTTTTTTCGTCGACTGACCTTTGGCACAAAATGGATTCAATTAAAAAAATATTCCGTTTGTATCGCAGAAATCGTTGCGTTTGTATAGCAGAAATCGTTGCTGATTGGCTGATAGATGAAATGGTACGTTTTTTGAGCTACCGACCAAGCAGCGAAATGAATTTTAAGTTTCGGTACGAATTATGTACCACCGCTCATTAAACTGATACAAATAAGTGGTATCACCCAGGTTGAAAGAGTTAATGCGTGTAATTATTCTAACTCAGTGATATTCACCTAAACGTTGATAGGGGACATCTAGAATATGAAAGGCTAAATTTCGATCGTGTGATTTTTCAAGTCGATTCGTTATATGAAAGAAAAACATATTTTGGGAATTTGTTTAAAATTACCTTCAAATTTTCAATAAAACAACGCAGGAGAATACACTCACAAAAATGCAGAAGAAAAAAACAGCGAATTGATATGTGAATCATAAGAACGACAGCGAGAATACATTGAAGCAATCGCTCTTTGTACTCTGGATAGAAATCCCAGTAAGATCAAATTTGCTTTTTTTACTAAGATACTAGTCGGGTACTGCAACTGGTTCTTCTTCTTCTTCTTTATACTAGTGTATATTCTAAAATTTACGGTGTTAAGAAAGCTCAACACTGACATGTTCGTTCTAAGGCCGATACTGCAATAAGGATAAGGATAAAACTCCTTCCTGACTCATATAGACTCATAAGCCCCTCTTTCGAGTTTTCAAGGCGTATATATTCTCCCCTGGACGGGACGCAGGTCCGTCGCAGGGTTACTCGTTTTTGCCAGCTGAGTGGATTGGAACAATGTGTTTTGCTCAAGAACACAATGTATCGCTGGGGTTCATGAATCGAAACCACAATCTTACGCTCATGAGTCCAACACCCTAACCACTAAACTGTGCTCCTCCACTACAGTAGTATAATCCTTTCTATTACAAGCACAAGGCCTGAAATTTGGGGGAGTGTGATAGTCGATTACATCGATCCCAGTACTCAACTGGTACTTGATTTATCGACCCCGAAATGATGAAAGGTAAAGTCGACCTCGGCGGAATTTGAACTCAGAACGTAGCGACGGGCGAAATACCGCTAAGCATTTTCGTCCAGCGTGCTAACAATTCTGCTAGTTCGCTGTCTTTCCACTGCAGTAAAATAATGTTAATAAGATACTGACAGAGAAAGTGATACGACACAAGCGCCGGAACACTCTAGACGATAAAATATTCAGAAAGACCACGTTAGAAGTTTATCGTCAAATGAAAGTTTACATTCCAGGGGATGTGGAGTCATTCATGGCTTAGTCAAAATGTTCAGCTAAAGTCAAAATTTCAAGGAGCGCACGCAAAAGTATAGTCAAGTGATGATTTGATCCATCACAGGTGGCTCTTTTCATCCTCCTTTGGGGATTAGATGTCCTATTTGTTATATTGGCATATCTTTTTATTAACTTCTGTTTGTATTAATTTATATTTATTTATATATTTATAATTTTTATCTTTAATTGTATTTGTTTTCACATATCAAATTTTTGAATTGCCTTATATCACTTATATCACATCTTCTCTGCTAGAGACTGGTAGGGGTTCGCTCCCCTTCCTCCTAGCAATATATGTGTATGTACAAGGTGCAGCGTCATACATATAACCAGCTAGCTGAAGATCTATAGTAGTAACATGGAACAGCCGCTTTGATGTGGCGATTGACTTTACTTGTTAGTATAGTTATTACTCTGATCCCTTTTGAGATTTTACAATGATCATTTGGATTGCATAAATATTGATGTGGCCCTGGATAAAGTTGTAGAATTTTTCTATTCATTTTCTCGAGAATCATAATCCTGTAGCGATCACTCGGATTATTTCGGTCTTCATATTGCACATCTTCTTGATTTAGATCCCCAGGTCATTGCACTTGGCCAACATCTCGGAAGGTTTTGCAATGTGAATAAATATATGAGGGGACGCTGAAAAGTTCCTGGCTTTAAGTTTAGGGTCTCGTGAAAAGCCTGGTTGAAGGTCCAACATTCCGAGTTCTTTTATTGAGCTTAGAAAACCTGAAGGACTGCTGCAATAAGTATGTTAATCTGAGAGGGGGAATATGTTGAATAAAATCATTATTAACTGATCCTCCTGTATTTTCTTTTACCCAAAGCCAGGAACTTTTCAGCATTCCCTCGTACACCCCTACCCTTCCGTCCTTGATAACGGTGTTAGACTTCTTAGCCTTTTTCTCTCTCTGTCAGTGCAGATAGGGATATACCAGAAAATAGTGACATTATTACTGTACGTGATTTTATAACTCTAGCATATTTTCCAGTGTTGCTACGTTGCTGCCTTGTTATGTATGTGAATGTATCCAGTCTTTGCTAGTTTTAAATATCCAGGGATAATGCGGTTGATTGCCTTTCCATATTTTCACCCATCTCCTGCATTATGTATCTATTCCTGTCCTTGGTTATGAGATGGTGATAGGATTATCAGGCCTGCCGTCTCTGCTTTTAATCCCGTATTCTTTAGCTATTGATGTGTCTTCACTTGATCTACCACTGCATCCTGCATCCTTTTGAGTACTTACCTTGCTTCCACCACCTCCACCACAGCCACAACCACCACCACAGCCACAACCACCACCATAGCCACAACCACCACCACTGTTGTCAGTCATGGTGTATTGCATTCTGCTTCATCCGTTTCGCGTAAATAGTTGTCACCTAGGTTTCTCTTCACGGAGTATATCGGATGTTTTCGATTTGGAGAGGTGTTTCTTTTGCTTTTATTTTGTGTCTAGCCTGTGAACGGTAATCTTGAAAGTCGGTTCGAATTGATCTAAACTTCGCCCTCCAAAAGCTCTTTGTAGATACATCTTGTCCACGTTTTCTTTCGAGAAGTGTATCATCTCTGTGATCCGCATCTTTTTTTTTTAATTTTGGTGTCCAGTCTCTTAATTTTATTCAATTTCCAGCTGATGATGTAGAAACTAAGTTACTATGGGTATTGGTGTCAATAGCTTTGCATCCGTTCGCAGCATTCAGTTTTATTTCAACACCGTGAACATTCTTCTGTACGTCTCCATTTGCATCTTTTTATTCATGGTTGAATGTTGTAACTTGGCTGACAGCACACTCCATAGTATGTGAGCTGTTCGAAGTAGTACGATCTTCTGGATTGCTTAAATATTGATGTGGCCTTGAATAAAGTTGGTGAACTCTTTCATTCTTTTTCTCGTGGGTCATAATCCTCCAGTGACCATTGAGTCTTGCACGTCTTGTTGACTTCGATTTCCAGGTCATTGTACTTGGCCAGCATCTCGAAAAGTTTTATTACCATCTTAAACTTGTTCATGATCACGGTATCACTATCAGAATCTATGTTTGCAGTTTTGGTCTGTTTTCTTTTCTTAACAGGTCTTTAGTATACTATCGTTTCTTAACCTGTCCCTGAAGAACTTAACAATAGGGAGCTGTTGTCCTTGGCATACGTCTTATGATCATCAATGTCGTTCGGTAGTTTACTGCCAGTGTAAAACAGGTGAAAATTGAGGATAATAAACCCCCTTGGAAGATATCGCTTCTTATGTTGAGAGGTTTCCGTGTTGATGACGCATCTGCATCGCACAGATTCTGAATGGTCTTCCAGTACTTCATGTTGTCTATGATGAATTTTATAATTGATGGGCAAACTATGTGTATTTTGAGGCTCCTCTTCATCTAGGAGTGTGAAACGCTTTCAAATGCCTTCTTGAAACCAATCCATGCTGGTGAGAGGTACTTTCTCTTTAATTTCACTGCTTATAAAATGGCTTTATTAGTGAGTGCAGCGAGTTGGCAGAATCGTTAACAAGCCCAGAGTAGTTAACAGCGTTTTGTCCGTCTTTACGCTTTCAGTTCAAATCCCACCGAGGTTAACTTTGCCTTTCATCTTATCGGGGTCAATGAAATAAATGCCAGTTGAGTACTGGGGTCGATGTAAGTCGATGACTTGCCCCTCACTCGAAATTGCTGGCCCTCTACCAAAATTTGGTGATTTCATGCGAGTTTCTCCTGTACTATCTGGTATACGTCTATGTTCCTGAGATGTGTGCAGCATTGTGTTCTTATTTTTGCTATGATTGGAGGAGTGTATATTCCTCCTGTTGGTGTACTGCATCAGTTTGTTTTGTTATGAGGTTTAACCTCTTGTTTCATGTTACACTAGTGTGCGTTCTGCTGTGTGTGGTCTGTGTAATGTGAGTTCTGTTGGCTTACTGGGACTTAATCTTATATGGTATATGTTGCGTAGGTTGTGTTGTTTTAGATTATTAGATGCATGTTGTATAGAGTGTTGAGTTATATGAGAAGATTGTTCTATCAGGTTGAGTAAAAAGTAAGCAACGTTTTGAACCATGAATAATTTGTACCGAATTTTTTTACAGAATTTTGAAATTTTAAAAACATTTTTTGCAATTGCCAGATAATGCACACACAGACTTGTCCGAATGCATCAATAAATTAACATTGATATTTTTTTTCATCGTTGTTACAATCATCTGTTTTTCTGGATATTGAATAACGTTTAGAGATCTGTAGGTGAGTTTAATTTATTGTTGCCTGTTGCAGGATTT
Source organism: Octopus bimaculoides (assembly GCF_046866305.1). NCBI lineage: Eukaryota > Metazoa > Mollusca > Cephalopoda > Octopoda > Octopodidae > Octopus > Octopus bimaculoides. Next base: position 139,451,611 of record NC_142928.1, read on the forward strand.
ATAGTTGTTGGAAAGTTCGTTTAACGGCTTGGATAGTGTTATTGTAATATTGTTTTTTGTTACCCTCCCCACGGGGGAAGGATTTGTATAAACTGTATTTGTTTACCTCATTGTAGAGGAACTTGTTGTAGAGGATTAATTTTGAGTGCCATTATGGCGTCAACTGCGGAAGGAGTAACAATGAACTACGCCGCTGCTATTGGACAACAACAGGAAATTATTAAGGTAAAAAAATAGAAGTTATTTGGTAAAATAACTGAAAGTAACGGGGAAAGTAAATTCTCCCTCCCCCCACCTGAAATTACTACCTGTAGAAGGGAAAGAACAATAATTTACAAAACTTTCTGTTTGGAAAACAAGTCGGTGACACGATTTGAGGAGGAAGACATAGAAGAGTGCTTCGAGTCAGTAATGAGGGAAATCATCTTCCTGACTCGAGGTAATAGGTACACAACAGTCGAAGTAAGGTTCGAATCGGTTGAAAAGGCTAAAGAATATTCCGCTCGGACCTTGCAGAACGACAAAACGGTGTTGCTGCCATTATATCTGGGACGCAGGACGTCCCATATCAAAATAACAAATATCCATCCTGATGTTGAGGTAGCATCAGTTATTTCCATACTCCTCTTCAACAAGGAGGAAAAACTGGAGGTTATCCAGGTGAAAAGATGTGTCTCCCAGAACTGGAAGGGACAATCTTTGGAAATCCTGGTACAAGCTTCACCTACAGATTTAGAAGAGCTCTCAGAGATAGATTATTAATCGCAGAGGAGTCAGCACTAATCATCAAAGTGGAAGTGAGGAAACCTCGGTGCTTCCGGTGCGGAAGGAAAGGACACCAGAGATCCGACTGTGGGGAAAAAAAGGCGAAAGAAGCGACAAAAGTGGTAACCCCGGCCAAGGAGGCCATTACCCAGGGGTCGACCACTAACATAGAGACCAACAACGAAAAGGTGGTAGCCTTGGCCAAGGAGGCCATTACTCAGAAGGCTACCACCAGTAACAACAAAGAGGAAATAAACAACTTGAAGGTGGTTGCCCCGGCCAAGGAGTCCATTACCCAGAGGGCTACCGCCAGTAAGGAAGTGGACAATGAGAAGGTGGAAGCCCTAGCCAAGGAGGCCATTACCCAGAGGGCTATCACCAGTAGTAGTAAAAGCGTAACAAGTGAGGAAGAGGTGGTAGCCCCGGTCAAGGAGGCCATTAGCCAGGGGCTACCACTAGCAGTGAAGAGGCGGAGGCCCAAGATGAAGAGGGTAATATGGAGTACCAGGTGGTCTCCAGAAAAAGACCCAAAACTGCTACACCTGAAAAAAACAACTCCCCTCCAAAAAGGGAAAATAAAAACGCAAAAGCGGCCAGAAAGGCTACAGCGTAAAAAATTATGGGAAGTAAAAGTGCATCGAAAGATGTGGCCTGGTACAGGCCACCATACATGTGGGAGAAAAAAACCCCCGATACAGTGACAGTTGTGTTTAGAAACTCTAATACGTATTTGGTGGGTGTAATTGAATCCAACCAACAATCAAAGATCTACAGAAGTGAAGGAGTACTTACGTACGGGAGAATATCAAGGAAACTTTTTAATATGAAAAAATTACACCCAAGAGACATTGCTGAGCTGGGGACACTCCAAAAAATAATCAACCCGCCGGTTGAACCAAGCCTGGAGGAGGGTTGCGAGGTTAACGCGGTCACCCTCAGGCATATACCTTTGGAAAGGTAAGCTGTTCTTTTCGTATTTTTTTTCTTTTGAGAGATGGCTACACTCAGTATAGGCTGTTTAAATGTGCGTGGCCTGGGTTCGAAGTGGAAGCAGGCTTGTTTCCTAAACGGCCTCAGGTCACATAGAATAGATGTGATGGTCACTACAGAGACCAAGTTGGACAAGCTGCAGTCCTTCTCGTCCCTCCTGAATGGCTATGAGAAAGTCATGTCTCCTAGCCAAACCGGTGGATGGGAAGGGGTCGTAGTTTTGCTCCGGAAAAACTTGGCTCTGCAGAAACGTATAATTTTTGCAGACCCAGAAGGCGAGTTGGTCGTTCTAGATCTAACATTCGGTGGTAAAGTTTTCAGGTTAATTGGCATTTACGCGCCTACGACTGTAGGCAAACGGAATTACTTTTATTGGCGTTTGGAGAATTTTCTAGTGACGTCAAAGATAATCGTAGTATTAAGAGATTTTAACGCTGTGCTAGACGTACGTAAGGACAGCGTTGGCTCGACTAATAGGACAAGTTACTCTCGCCTCGTCGATCTGCTTAAGCAATATAGGCTGGCAGATCGATTCAGACTGGATTATCCGAGCGTTTCAATGTGGGCTTGGAGTAATAACTACGGATCAATCCGGTCTTGTATAGATAGAATTCTAGTTGATATTAGAGATTGGACTAGCTTTACCTATGTATCCTACATGGATAATAATTTACCTATGTATCCTACATGGATAACAAATTAGTGACGTGTAGGATGCAGATAGATAAGGTACATAGACAAGGATCTGGTTACTGGAAGTTGAACAAGTCCCTTTTGGCTTGTAAAACTTATCAGGACCAGATTAGGCTGTTAATTCAGAGGGCATTGACCGGCACCATGTTGAATAACCGATGGTGGCTTGCCCTCAAAAGAGCTATTCGCTTTGAATCTCTTAGATTTAGCAAGCAATTAAATCTAGAGCAGAATAGAGTAGAAGGGCGTTTAATTAAGGAATTAGAAGAGGCGTTGAGTGTAGGCTCTGAACCCCAAGTGCTGGCGGCAAGATGGGTCCTGGACCGACACCTCAATGCCAAACACGAGGGATGCAGGTTTCGGGCTAAAATTCGTGCGTTGGGACGTGAGGGTATCAACGTTGACGGGTGAGCTCGCTCAGTGGGAACTCAGCGTGGTGACGAATCCACGATAAGGTCTTTGGTTGATGAGCAGGGGCGTTCGGTCCAAGGACAGGACGAGACGTGTGAGGCCTTTGGCGAGCACTTTGCCACGTTGTTTGCGAGGAGCGGGACACTGGATCATGGGGATGCCTTTAGGGATTTCCTGACCGGTGGATCGCGTATCGCGGCACGTGATGTTGAGTGCTGCGAAGGGCCGGTAACAGCTGCGGAGGTTAAGGAGGTGCTTTCTGAATGCCCCAGGGATAAGTCTCCGGGACTTGATGGTTTACCTTACGAATTTTATAAAGGCATGCCAGACTTGTTCGGGGAAAAAATGGCTGGTGTGTATGCGAACTGGCAGCAGAATGGGAGAATTCCCAAATCTGTGAGTCGGGGAGTTGTGACACTAGTCAGGAAAGACTCGAGCAAGGGAGATATCATAAATAATTTTCGGCCCATAACTCTGTTAAATACAGTGTTAAAGATTTTGGCCAAGGCGTTAGCCAAGAGAGTTAGGGCTGTCGTGAGCGACCTGGTTGGGGAGGCAGAAACCTGTGCCATCACTGGAAGGACGATTCACGACAACCTTCACCTTATACGCTACACCTTAGATCGGGTTAGTAAAGTTCCTGGCAAGGGTGGTGCACTGGTGAATTTGGGCCAGTCTAAGGCATTTGATAGGGTGGAACATCGGTGTCTGGAGGCTGTCCTTGCGATTGCTGGACTGGGGCCGACCTTTCGTGGCTGGATCAACGCTATGTATAGCAATGTCGAGTCTGTGGTCCGGGTGAACGGTTTCTTTGCGAAGCCGTTTTTGATTGAGCGTTCGCTTCGACAGGGTTGTTCCCTGTCTCCGCTTCTGTACGTAATGGTTCTTGAGCCATAGCTGCGGAGGTTGAAGGCGGCTGGGGGCGATCCTCATGATCTGTGTTACAGAAGAGGCCCGACGGCGTACGCGGACGATGTCACCGTCATCGTGTCGGATGAAGGGTAGCTACCTTTGGTAGAAGACGCCATCAAAAGATACGAGACGGTGGCACGTGCAAAAATTAACCAGGAAAAGTCAGTTGGTTTGCAGCTCGGCATCTGGAGAGGCAAGCCAACTCCTCCCAACAGCGTCGTGAGTCACTGGACGGAGGGTCCTGTTAAATTTCTCGGGGTCTGGTTCGATCCAGACCTCCAGATAGAGAAAAATTGGAGTGATGTCATAGGCAAGGTGACTGCCCTAGCTCAGACCTGGTCTGGAAGGACGTTATCCTTGCTAGGGAGGGCGGAGGTTGTGCAGGTGTTTGTTGCATCTGTGATAACCTACCGCCTGACCGTCGTGCCTTGCCCGAATTTGTGGCTGAACAAGTTGGAACGGCTTCTATTCCGCTTTTTGTGGAGTGGGAGACCACCACTCGTGAGGCGCTCTATCTGCTGCCAAAAACCGTTAAAAGATGCCTTGGCTGATGATGCGCAAATTTGCGTTGAGGTTGAGACATCTCTGGCTTTACCTGGATGCTGAACGGATGTGGTCTCCGCACATCAATTTCTTCTTTTCGCAATTGGAGTCCCTGTGGGACTTGGGTCCATGGATCACGCGGAGACCTCGAATGGGTGAATGGCACAAGGAGTGCAGACAGGCACTTAGGCTACCACAATACCGGCAACGAGGCTACCACTGCGGATTTCTGTAGCAGGTTAGTAGTGGCTAAGCCTGATGACGTCCTAGGGGAAACTCTAGGCTACAATGGAAACCAGTTAGCTAGTCTTTTCGGTAGGACTTTCGGGCCAGGGTACCTGGATAATTTCCAGAAATCCCTGGCTTGGTTAATCTGTCGAGGGGCTTTACCAGTTCGAGAGAGGCAGGCAGTCACGGCATGGTTTTGGCGTCTCGCCTACATGCCCGAGGTGCATGCGGGACAGTGAAACTGTTCCACATGCCTCCGTGTATTGTGAGGAAATAAAGGGGCTGATTGCCTATGTCGAACGGCTGATGTCGGAAACAGAAAGAGTACAGCTGTCGGCTGATTCGGTTATAAAGATTATACCACCCGCCTCCTTTAACAAGGAACGTAAGGTAAGTTTCTTCTGCGTAGTGGCCATACTGAAAGACACAGTATGGACGACGCGTGGAAGAGGAATTGAGACAGGTAAATGCATTTCCGGACGCGGGTTGATTAGTTTTTTAACTATCACCTGCGGAGTAAGATCCGTCTGGAGAGGAAGTCCCTGTCTCAAGATATGTTTCGGAAAAGATGGACGCCTGTAGTAAGAATGATGCGAGTGGAAGGTGTTGAGCTGGTGTAGCCGGTTCTGGAAAAAAAAAGGAAAAACAAGAAAAAAAAGTGAGAAAACGGCCGGCGGGTTGATTGGAGCACCGTCTCGATTTATTGCAAAAATTGTTTCAAATTTTTCGATTTTTTCAATTTCTAAGATTTCATTATATTTATATGAATTTTTAAAAAACGTTGACAAGGACACCTACAACAGACTAAAAGACGTGTGGAGAAGGGATTGACTTGTCAGGAGTGATGGTGGAGTTCGATGAATAGCCATCTGTAGTGGAGCTAAAAGATTTAGAACCTTTCGTGGGATATTAAAAAGAAAAACTGAGTAAAATTGTTTTATTGAAGAAAGAAGGAAAAAAGTAAAATTGTTTCATTTTAAAACAGAGGAAAAGACGAGATTAAGAAAAAACAATAAGATAATAGAACGATTGTAAATAGTTTATATAAACGTTCAAATGATATTGCATGGGAGTGGGGCCCATGCAGCCATTTCATTTTTCATTTTTATATAACATCTCATTTTCATTCGTTTTATGTTTTTGCCTCCACTGTGGTGTTGTGTCTGTCTTTGTAGTGTCTCCTCTGTGTTGTGTCCGTAGTACCAAAATAAAGAAACATTGGCGGAGGTTTGCACTCTCTGAGTGCTCTTGTTATTGATGCTGTTGTTGTAAATATGATCATCACGCCCTGTTTGTCTGTTAGTTTGATATAGCATCATAAAAAAGTAAATAGTGATTTATTTCTCAAATAAACTCCGTTTTAAAACACTAAATAAATTAAGAAGTTTTTTTCTTATTTTTCTCTAAAATAGTTATTGTGACATACCATAATAAAAAGAGTAAATATGTTGTTTCTCACATAAACACCAAATAATACTTTAAAGACCGCTATTTAAAATTATTCGACGAAGTATAATAAAATATTGACTAAGTTACAATTTTTTTTCGAATAACCTCGCTCTTAAAACTATAAATATATATATTTTTAAGGTCGAGTTCCAAATTTTCTCCAAAGATATTACAAAATTCAGTATTCTGATCTTAAGGTCATTTGCAGTCGACCCTGGCACATTCTATCACCTCAGATTCGACATTACATACATACATACAGACATCTAGATAGATATTTGTATAAGCACATGATATCTGTGTAAATAAGTATGAGGAATATTTGATTCTAATTGGATCCACTGATGCTACTACGAAATGAATTAGATCATTCATTCTGCTGATATTCATGTCGTTGATTTCATCACTTACAAAATGACTTTTGGTGGTCCTTACATGTGTAGCTTATTATTTTTATTATTATATGAAGGCGGCGAGCTGCCACGTCAGGCAAAATGCTTACCGCCATTTCATCCATCTTTATGTTCTGAGTTCAAATTCCGCTGGGGTTGATTTTGTCTTTCATTCTTTTGAGAGTCGATGAACTAAGTACCAGTCACTCACTGAGGTCGACGTAATTGACTTACCTCTCCACCAAAATTTCAGGCCTTCTGTCTATAGTAGAAAGGATTATTATTATTATTATTATTATTATCATTATTATTATATGTAGGCAGCGTGAAGGCGGAATAGTTAGCACGCTGAGCAAAATGTTAAGAGGCGTTTCATCCATCTTTGCCTTTCTGGGTTCCAATTCCGTCGAGATCGACTTCACATTCCATCTTTTCGAAGTCATAAAATAATAACCAGTTGAGCAGTGGGGTCGTTGTAATCGACTTACCCACTCCACCGAAATTGCTGATCGTGTGTGCTAAAATTTGAAACCATTATTATTACTACAAGGTTTTCTTTCGTAATTTCATGAGTGTTTCTACTGCATACGCGCTATGTTACTGAGGTGAGTGCAGCATTGGGTTCTTATTCTTGTTGGGATTGGAGGAGCGTAGAATCCTCCTGATGGTCTACTGCATCAGTTTGTTTTGTTGTTGGGTTTAATTTCTTGTTACTTAAGTAAGTGTTCTGCTGTGTGGACGAGGAATACCCGAACCAAAGCGGTCTTCCGAGCACGCAGACGGACACACCGTGCTCCATCTTCACATATTTGGAGAAATAGGTTAGTCGATTACATCGGTCTCAGTACTCAATTGGTATTACTTGTCCATGCGTAACATAAGCAGATGTTTATGTTGATCTATGTTCAGCGATTTCCTGTACTCTATTCTTTTTATTGTATCTCTAAAGCGCTTCTTAATCTTAGCTCTGGTCCACCCATTGCGAAGTATGGGCTAACAGTGAATTTTTTGTTATTACAAGGGTTTTATGTATTTATTTTTAAAATCATTTTTACGTGTTTCTTAGTGGACTTCTTTGGTTTTCATCATTCTATAGGATTTTAGTTCTGTGTGGTTAGGAAGCTCATCTTGCGTTCTTGTGGTTTCGGGTTCAATCTCACAGTGCAGCACCTTAAGCAAATGTCTTGTACAATAGCATCGAGCCGCCTGATATTTTGTGAGTGAATTTGAGTAGACGGAAACTTTGTGGAAGCCCGTCATGCGTATGCATACACAGATATGTGTACATGTGTGTTTACATCAAAAGAGACCAATAGAATAAGTACCAGTTTTAAAAGTCCTGAAATCGATTTCATCCATTCGGGGTCGATAAATGAAGTACCAGTCAAGCACTGGATTCGATGTAATCGACTTACCACCTCTTTTAAAATTTGAGAATTGGCAGAGACTCGAACGAATAAATTACTTTTTGCTATTCATTCCGGCCCTTTACGTTGTGAGTTCAAAACTTATCGAGGTCACCTTGGCTTTCATCTTTTATGAGCTGATAAAATAAAATATCCTTCGTAAATTTATGGCATGTTATAATCGACTTCGTCTTATCCACACTTTTGATTTTATACATATGTAGGAATTTCTTCTTGTTATTGTTATTTCGATATAAACACATTATTTGTCAGTATGGAAAACATGCACAAGAGGATATATTCGCATTCATACCTATAATGGAAAAGACCTGTGGATATATATACATTCATACATATGCCGACACTAATATCAATTATGCAGCTGGATTTGTTAAAATAACAGTAAACATATAGGTGCCACTGGGTGTATAAAAGTTTATGGAGAATGGAAGACTTATGCCATGACTTAGGATATTAATGGTATTGTTCAACAGATTTAAAGAAGAAATGCTTTTAGAGCTGTAATATGCAACAGTTCAGCTTAAAATAGAGAGACATTAATAAAACGCGTTTCTTTCATAGAAATTCATTCACACTGAGGGAAAAGAAATGGTAAAAAATATATAATAATAATGTTCAATATCACAAAATACGTTAGTTTAAGAAGATTCATATGTACTTTGAAATTATATATCAGACAGTTTGGCAAATAGCAGGTGATAAAGGAACTCTTACAATCAGCTTCGATGTAATAGTAATGGAATTATATAACAGAGTAAAAATTAATGAATAACAAAAGAAAAATAAGTAATAACAAAATCTCTGGAACTCACTGCTGTCATAAATCGTGGAATGAGTTTTTCCGTTGATATTTGAAATCAATATTTTAGTTAGGCAAAGAAAAAATTCCAAAACACCGAATTTATAGAAATATATTCTCATACACAGATATATGTATCAGGTCATCCCATAAGTTCTGTCCGAATTTTGAATAAATAAAACAAGTGATCAAATGTTATATTTAATTGAAATTTAATCATCAATGTACTTTCCCTGATTATCTATGACTTCCTTCCATCTATTTACAAGCTTTTTAATCCCATTAATGTAAAACTCTTTTGATTTCAAAGCGAAGAACTCTGAAATGTCAGTTTTGACCTCCTCCTGGCTTGCGAAAGTTATGTCCCCCAAATGATTCTGTAAACTACGAAACAAATGGTAGTTTGAAGGAGCAAGGTCGGGAGAATAAGGTGGATGAAGAATTTTTCCCAACCAAGCTCTTCGATCTTGTGTGATGTGATCTTTGCAGTGTGGGGTACTTATTTAATCGACCCATAAAGGATGAAAGACAAAGTCCACCTCAGCGGAATTTGAAATCAGAACATAGAGGCAGACAGAGTACCGCTAAGAGTACCGCTAAGCGGCGTGCTAACGATTCTGCCAGATCGCTACCTTCTTCGCGACCATAATAATGACATGCCTTGTCTAATGCAAGTCTGCATCAAGTCTGTCAACACAGTTTCTCATAAAGAATCTTGCAAATTTCTTTTTACTTGATTCTGTCATTAGACTGCAGCCATGTTGGGCCAACATCTTGGAGAATTTTAGTCGAACGAATCGACCCCAGTACTTTTTAAAAGCCTGACACATTTGATCGGTCTCGTTTACGGGGAAGTAAACACACCGACACCAGCATACACGCGCGCGCGCGCACACAAGCACGCACATACACGCATGCACACATACACCCTATATATATCCCCTCTCGTTCTGTTTCCTTCTGTTGTCCTTGCTTCTCCCCTTCACTGCTACACATATCTCTCTCTTACTCTTCCTCCCTGTCTCTCATCGCTCACCTTTGTTCCACTTCCTCCCTTTTTCTCTCTCTACCACTCCTCGTTGATCACATGTGACCAGTGGTCACCTCTTCCTTTCTCCCTTCGGCCAGCGTAAAGGCAAGACGAACTATTGTCTCTCTCCGTTCAGGTTCGTCACTTCACAGCCTTCAATATCTCATCGCGTTCGGCCCAACAGCCTTTAATGTTGTTTTCACTGTTTAATTTTTCCTGTCTTGGTTTTTGTTTGCTACCTTGGAACCCTCCGCTTAGCAGGTTAATCCACTAAGCGGGAAGAGCTATTCTAAGTGCGCGTTCTGCGTCATCTTCGAAACGCCTAGTTTAGATAGAGGCAGCTGATGAAGGAAAAGTTCCATAAGTGGCTTGTCTGTTTTCCTATGCGTTTTGTTTATGTTCCCGTTCCTTTTTTGACGTCCTGTACCCGAATATGCATCTATATATACATGTAGATGTAGGTATGTACATATATGTATGTATACATTCATTTGCTCATATATAATTTGTATTATATCTATCTATCTATCTATCTATCTATCTATCTATCTATCTATCTATCTATATATATATATATATATATATATATATATATATATATATATATACGAAGGACTTCTTTCAGTTTCTATCAAATCTACTCAAGTGTATCCTACAATAGTCCGATTTTATAATAGTAGAAGCCTGCTCAAGGCGTCACACAGAGGGACTGAACCTGAAACCAGGTGGTTGAGAATCTAGCTTCTTACCACACTTGCGCCCATGTTGTCATGATAATTTGATAAATTCAATTTTATTAAGATATATATAAATGTAAAGATAAATACTAACACAAAATTGTAAGAGCATAATAGAAACTGAAATTGAGTTTGTAATTAATGTTTCACTAGATTTACAGCAGCAACTGCCAAAGCAACGAAAATATGTCGAGAAAAAATATATAGTGGCTGCATATGGAATAACATGGAGCTGTTGTATTCTTTAATTTTATCCAATGCTTCCATGAAGAAATAACTTTGAATAAATGAACACATTAATATTTTAAAATAAAAATAATGTTTGCATATTGTTTCTATAATCGGCTTGTTGGACATCAGAGGAATTAGGAATAGAACGTTTCAAGCAGTCATCGGTAAAACTAAAAATACATGTTTTCAACTAAAAATAAATGACCAAAGAGAAAGAGATGAAAATGAAAAAAATAAAAAGGAAAAATATTTTTAGAAATATTAAAAAAAAACAAGTAGCAATTAGATGGTCAAATAAATTGAATTTAAAATGCGAAATTTAAAATATAAAAAGCAGTTCGACGAATATATAGCTAGTAGTAAATATTTAAATAATCCTGGTCATGATTTAAACGTTATTCATGGTTTTCGAAATTAGAAACTGACAGAGATTTAATATCCTAATGCAAACTTTACGCATGAGAAAATTATTTTACGTTTTTGTGCTTGTACTTGTTTTTGAAAGGCATATTTCCTCAAATTTTGGTGCTATTTACAGATTTACTAAAATTCGCAATGGAAGCTGTTCTGCCAAACGATCATTCCTTTTTTTTTTGTGTGTGTGTTTGTGTGTTGTCCTTATCTTTCATTCATTTTTTTAATCTTTTACTTGTTTCAGTCATTAGATTGCGGCCATGCTGGGGCACCGCCTTGACGAATTTTAGTTGAACGAATCGCTCCAGGTACCTATATGTTTATATTTATAATTTTTTTTTCTAAACCTGGTACTTATTCATCAAGTCTCTTTTGCCGAACCACCAAGTTACGAGGATGTAAACATATCAACATCGGTTGTAAAACGGTGGTGGGGAACACACACATACCATACATACATACATACATACATACATATATATGTGTGTGCATGTACCCCGATTTCAGCATTTCATCCGCTAATTACTCCGGCAGGAGCTATTCGGATAGAATGGGGCATGCCAACGCTAGGCCGAAACAGCTGTAAGTTTATGTTTATTCTCAAATTCCTTATGTACTTTATTTGTTATTCCGGTTGTCAATATAACATGGTTTGTCATAAACACTTGTACTTTGTGGTTTTTTGTCACTTTAGCTACAAATTAAGTTAATTAATTCAACGGGATACACTGTCTGTAAGTCGTTGGGTACAGCATATTATCCTCCATTTTCCAATTGCTATATATATATATATATATATATGAAATAAGTGGAACAAGAACACACACGAAAACGAAAGTGTCGCTGAAGTGGTCACAGGTGTGTGACGAAAGATTTCTGGACAATGGACATGAGTTAAAATAATAAAATAAGAACAGTAATAAATGTGTGAAGAAAAATATATATAGTTCGTGTGTTTATTTGGCAAAAAAACTACCATCCCGAAATACAACAGTTACCGTCTACCAAATCCGCTCACAAAGCTTTGGTCGGCTCGAGGGTATAGTAAAAAAAAACATTTCCCCAAAGTTCCGCGCAGTAGGACTGAATTCGTATTGATGTGGTTCGGAAGCAAACTTGTTTATTTCTTTTAAATTGCCATAAAGGCATTACATAGAGGGGGACTCTACAACACATGTGTCCCTCTGTCCGTCCGTCTGTGTGTCCGTCTGTGTTCCTCTGTCCGTCTGCCTGTCTGTTCTCTCTTCACGGTCAAACGGCTGAGCCAATGGTCATGATGTTTTTTTTTCGGAGTTATGAATGAGGCAATCAGGAAGGTTTTTAGCGAAAAAATGTGAAAAAGTATGATTTCTTAGTGGATACTGAGTTTTATATTAATAAATCACCTATAATTATTTTGTTAAAATTCCGGCGACGAGGATTAACTCTGGATTCCACCCCACGCCCCGTATAATTCGTCAATTTAGAGTGTTTAGATTTGCGATACTATCTCTTCATTTTCCATCGTACATGAGCAGATTTGCTACCTTACTATAATGGGAGTTTATGTCCGTCTGTTTGTCCATCTGTCCGTCTCTTTGTCTGTTCCCTCTTCATGGCCAGACGGCAGGGCCAATGGTTACGATATTTTTCGGGATTACAAAGACCGTCGTCAGGAAGGTTTTTAGCATTAAAAAATCAGAAAGTATTATCATTTCGTGGGTATCGATTTTTGAATGATACGTATTTTCTATTAAAAATTCACCGACCACAAGTAATTCTGGATTTTCACCGTATAGTTTGTTGCACCATCGTAGATAAGAAGGGGGTCGTGAGGACTGTTAACAGCGAAAATAAAATGGAAGAAGTATGAGTAATTATACAGTGTGTGTAATTATTTTGTGGTTATTGAAGTGTGTCAGTCTCGAGCAGGATTCGAAACGGCTAATCGAAGCGGCTGTTGTTTACATCTCACTTTTGTCAATCAAAATAACTCATGGTGCCAGAACATCCAGACATTATTCGCATCGAACAGTGTAAATCTGGATGTTCTGGTGCCATGAGATATTTTGATTGACAAAACTGAGATGTAAACAACAGCCGCTTCGATTAGCCGTTTCGAATCCTGCTCGAGACTGTAAGTCTTAGCTTGATTTTTTTGCAACCCTAAAATTCCGCTCGCGCATTCACAGCAAACAAGGTGTATTTTTCTCCCATTCCGATGTTTACACACGGCCAGTTATACGTTGCAATGAGTAGAGCAACGAGCTCCATTATTTGAAAATTACTGTCGACCAAACAGAAAATATCGTCTAGAGAAAATTTTGTAATCATACTGATATTATCGAAAGGAATATGATTTATAATTTAAATAAGGAAATTTGTGAACCCTGAATGTATAAGAGTATAAACACGCGTAAAATACTGTAAACAACTAAAATAAAAGTATATCTAAGTAAACTTTTTTCTTAATACTTTTTATGTAGAAGTCGAAGGAAGCTCTGGCTTTCGTTAGGAGTGGTCCACATAACCATTCATGATAAAGAGCCTGGGAACCAATTCGCGGGGCGCGCTAGCGGTTCTACCAACTCGCCGCTTTAAAAACAATAAGTGCTTTATAGCCTAAAAAGTTCGTAAGAAAATTTAAGATACAATGTAAGTTAATGGACATGGAGTGTACTATACATGCGGAGGTAGACATGGGGTGAGGACGTTATACAATAGACGGGCGGTTAAAAACTTGATAAAATAGAAACAGAAGAAATAGAAAACATAATACAATAATCAAAACAGAATATAACAGCAATAATAGCAAGAATAAAATAGGTTTACCTACTCGGGCAGGAGTGGAAACCTACTTATTAGATCAAGTCAGAATACCCTAAATTTCTGCTCTTCTACTAGACATTGCATATTTCGTTGATATCCCCGAATTAGCTGTTGCCTTTGTTCATCTCAAAAAAAAGAAAGAAAGAAAAGAAAATGATCTCTTTTTCGAGAGGTTTTCACCAATATTCGATCCTCTACATACTTCAGGTTTTATTTCATCAGCTCCTGCTCCATCGGCTGGGTTGTCTTCAAGTCGTATAACAGCTTGTGTAGTTCCCTGTCATCGTCTCTGATAACTATGAAACTGCACCAGTCCCAGAGTTCGGGCTGTTGTCCCGGTAACCTGAAAGATTTGCTGGAAGGGTGTTTTACCTTTTTTAATTCTTTTTTAATTCTTTTTTTCACAGACACTAACCTTAATTGCTTTTCAGATTGCATTTGATGCCTATCCTCGCAAGTGGATGGGGTGGTACTGATAGGAGATAGAGACCGTCATTGTCTGCCTCTGAGACTAAATACGAGGTGGAATCCTCTGTCAGCTCAGGACTTGAAGAAAGTGCTTTGACATTGTTCGATTCTGAGAGCAAGCACGAAGCAAATTTTTTTGGCCATCCTTAGAAGTTGCAATTGATGATACAACAGTCAATGCTTCTAAATGTTTCAGTCTCTCGATGTTGCTTAATCTTTTTCGCGTTTTCTCAGTTCAGAAAATCCTTAAATGAATCTTGTCATAAGTGAAATAACTGGAATTTCTGACCTCAGGTACAATTAGCGACTGTTGCAAATGTGCTAGAAGTTTCTTACCTTACTTCTCTTTCCTCGGGCATCTCAAATGCATGTTGGTCTTTCTGTATTGAGAAAAGCACCTCAGTGTCTCTTCTCTTTGCTGAAAAGATTCTACTACCACACGATATTTCTGCACTTGAGAAATTTTGTATAAATTTGTCGTATACAGCAAAAATAGATTAATTTCCTGTCTGCTGAAGTTCATATTTAAATATTTAGTTTAGTGTTTGGGTATGAGATTCTTTGATAGAATTGCCTTTCTCTCCTTTGCTGCTCTGTATTAGTTGCCAACTATCCGGAGTCGGTTGCATACTTTTAGGGTGTTCTCTGTTATAGCTTCACAAGCATGATTTGTGTGTCACCTATTTTGAAAAGGCTAACATTTTCATGCAATAGTTTCATATGGATATAAAATGTCTAATCATATATTTTAGTTTCATTATTGAATGCTCTAGTTGTTTATTTTAAACCTCACCAAAAATACAAACACACATATACATTATACATGCAAACATACCTGCACTCATGCATACATGCATACATACATACATACAGACAAAAAAACTGTAAAAATCTGTAAAACTTTCCAGAAGTTTATCATTTAAGTATATAGAAGCATGTCTAGATATGCAACTACATGCATGGGAATACATACATAAAACAAAACACACAAATTTGCATATATACATATACATATATACAAAAATACACTATTGATATTGTTGAAATTCCAATGAAGGAGCTTTGGATCTAGGTTAGAAACAGGCTCTTTCTCTATTGGCAAGAAATCTTGAAATAAAACTGAATAATGACATGCATACATAATATTTTAAGAAACAACAGAGGCAGAGGTTTGAGATCAGTACAGACATCCTTCTAACGTCGTATAGCATTTCTCAGACAGCACCTGCTAAACATCAGCTGCCTTACTGAAATGAATATCTCTTCAAAAATTAAAGAAAAACAGGATAACTACGGACAACTGCTTCGAAACTATTAGCTTCTCTATCCATATTATGAATTCACATTCATACCAATAATAATTAGTGCATTTTTTTTCTTTTGTAAGTGAATATTTTTTTGTGACAATCTGAAAAAACTAGGATTTTCAGAGAAAGAAATCAACCAGCAAACATGCACATCACAAATTCAATCTGTAAGCGGAATGGTAATGCTAGGCAACACTTTTAAAAATTTCAACGTGTCAGATTGTTTTGTTATATACATTCTGCAGACAGCTTTTTTTTGTTATTAGAAAGTAGATCCTTCTTTATAGAAAAAATTTAAATAATTCAGATCATAATACATACATACATACATGCATACATTCATACATACATACATACATACATACATACATACATATATATTGTCTACCCAGTAGTTTGTTCGCATAAATTTATCTAACATCACATATAATAAATGTGATAATATATATATATATATATATATATATATATATATATATATATATATATATATATATATATATATATATATATAAACTAGTCATTAGTTTTCATTAAAATGATAATGAGTTGTTTTTGTGTTGCATAATTATTTTTATATTGCATTATTTTATTACCTCTGCTAGATAATATATAACAGAAGTATTAAAATGTACTTTACTGAATAAAACTGATCTGAGTCAGATTTTTTTTATGAAGATTATTCATTCAGAAATATATATTTATTTCTCTGACTTCCGCCGAGATCACACACTAATCTACATCCTTCATTGACTTTTGCCAAATAAATTCTTTCGGAATTATTTACTTCCTGTAGCCATATTTCGATAGTTTTCATTTTGTATTAATCTCCCACTAATGCTAGTGCTTAACCTATCTGATCAACTTACCAAACGGCACACATCTATTTGAGGTTGTGGAAGTTAGTAGGCTTAAGTGCTACATATGTGGTATCAACAATCACTTATGAGTTTTCGGAGTGCAGTCGAAGCAAAACCAATGCTCCTCATTTCCCACAGTGGTCACACAAAAAACAACAACAATAGCAGGAACAATAACAGTAACAACAACATTGGATTAGATATTTCTGTTTGCACTAGATCCTCCATACCGATGATTGTAGATCAATTCTTCTGAGGAAATATTCATATTTGAATGATACATCTCTCATTCATGTCGTCTCCGAGGACGGCTGCCAACAGCCACTAGATGTTTATCCATGGTGGCATATTCATCATCCTACATCATCACAGTTCGCTTGCCCATGTGAGATGAGCTGAAGATAAACTTCTCGTATTTTATAAGGTTCACAAAATAACTCCTCGCCTTGTTCCATAAAGTGAGCTTTTAGATCCACTTCTGATCTCTTTCAATATCTCTCAACGTATGTAACTGTCAGCCTTTCAACAAGTTTAAATTTTACTCGTTTTAAGCTTGTGCACTTGTAGCGAGAGAGCATTTCATGTTTATAACACACAAACACACACGTACGCTTGCATGCGTGTATGTATGTATGTATGTATGTATGTATGTATGTATGTATGTATGTATATGTGTGTGTGTGTGTGTGTGTGTGTGTGTGTGTATGTATGTATGTATGTATGTATGTATAAAGCATGTAAATGCGTTTTTTCTTCTACAAACACACTAGCCTCTTTCAAAGTATTTTCCTTGATTTTATCACACCTGATTGTTGACTGTTTCACTACAACTTGTATTATCCTGAAGATAATACTACCTATAGTCTCAGAAGTGGTAGTTGTGGAAGTGTTTCTAATAAGTATTTCATTAGACTTTTGTGTGACAATTTCTGCTTTTGCAGAGTTGGTTAAAAAGAAATTGCTTCTGTCAGGGCATGATTCAGTACTATTGAATTAAGGAAATATTCATTACTTATATAATCTCTCTTTGATAAGCAAAAGAAAAAACAAATATAGGCCTATTAACGTGAAGATCATTTAGATTTATATATTAGCTAACTTTAAAACTCGCCATACCTCTCAAAAGGAATCATTTGACTAAACTAAACCTTTTCCTTCTATTTCTTCTAAAAGTATGTACTAGTTGTAACACAAATCAGTTATATAACTTGCAAATAGCAGTATATTATAACTGAATGTATATAGTCAGCGAAATTTAAGTCTCTTATGCAAATAACAATGTCGTTGAAAGATATAAGAGAGAGAGAGAGGGGGTGAGAGAGACGGCTTGAAGACAAGCATACATTGACCTCGGTCAGCTGCTCTTCTATTTTACACAGAAAGGGTGAAAGTCTTATACCACTGTTGTACATAGCATATAGAAGTTTATATAAATTATTTTTGGTATTTTATACTGGAATTGGGGAACAATAGTATCGTTGCTTGCAGGTTTCCAACAGTGTTAATAATTGGAACATTGCATTTAAGACAGCAAGAATGACAGAAGAGTGTGCACAGCGTGATACTGCATAGATATTGCAAAGGAATTTCATTTTTTTTGCTAACTCACTGATATACATTAGCAAAATATATACACAAAACACACATGTATGTGTGTGTGTGTGTGTGTGTGTGTGTGTGTGTGTGTGTGTGTGTGTGTGTGTGTTTGTGTGTGTGTGTTACACATATATGAGGCTACAATGTTCGTACACCTTCTCTCGTTATTCCATTACATAATCTGGAGACTGAAACAAAGGACATATATTATATCCTGTAACATCACTAAAATTTGGCGTATGTATGTGTTTTTCTGTTTTTTAATTATTTAAATTCCTCCCCTGAGGAAGGAGCTAGTTTCTAATGCAGATACAAAGCACCATCGTTGGCATTGAGAATGAAAACTGTCACATTTTAAACTTCAGAAAAGTCTTGCTTACTTTTACTGTTCCACTTACACATTTGTGCTGTGCGTGTTAGTTGATTTCTTTTTCTGAAAATCCAAGCTTATCCAGATTGGCAGTTAGGCATTTAGTTACAAAACCAAATGCACTAATTATTATTGATATAAATGTATATTTGCAATCTGAATGTAGAAACTGGAGGTTTCGAAACATTGTTTATAGTTACCTTCTTTCTCTTTGATTTTCAAAGAGATATTTACATCGGCAGGACTACTGCCCTGTACGACGGTACATGCTTTTTCTTGTCTATCCCAAACAACGATGTCAGGCCTGTTATCCTTACACTTCACAGATGTCTTGATGGAAATGTGCCTCTAGTATTTTTTGTGTTGAGGCTTGTATTTATGCCAGGGTAGTCTTTTTTCCGGGTATATATTGTTTTGCGACAACCCTCGTGCCACACACAGAGGTAGTAAGTACCTTAATGACATTTAGGGGGCGGCTGTTAATCACACCAATAATGTCTTCCACAGAAATATGATATGTACGTACACACACACACACACACACACACACACACACACACACACACACACACATACACACATACACACATATATATCTATATATAAACAATCTTGAACACACATACACAGTGTATATGTTTTGCCAGTTCGTGGGCAGGCTGCTGTTATAGGCGTAAGAGAATATATTCTCATCAATTTGCCTGGTATTAGAACATCTGGAAGTCATAGACAAGCGAGAAAACTCACACCAGGTCCCGTTACAAGAAGTATGGACATCGATGTTTCGTCATCTTTTTGACTTGTTAATACTGCATACCCGAAACGAGGCTATATATAAGCTAAATCGCGCTTTATGACTATATGCAAAATGGCACAGAAAACTTTAAATATGAAAGAGAAGCAACCTGAGGGATATAAATAATATCGAATACACGTATAAAGGGTATGCGTTTTGCCAGATCGTGGCAGATCAACAAAACAAAAATATAAAACAACACAATAGAGTCTATTGATGTATGTATTTCCGGTTATTTCATTACCTTCCACAGTAATGAAAGCATCGAAAGAGTTTGTGACAATTGAGCGAATGAGGTTTGTTTGGTCTACTAAACGTAATAACCAAATCTTTGACTCAAATCACTTCCTGCGGTTTTGAAAAAGGTAATGTAGAACTTGATACCATTCAAAGAGCGGAATGGTTATGCCGAAACGTCTTTTGGTCATATATCTACTTGAGCTGGAGTTACATATTGAACATATTTTCAGTGGGTGTTATTTGCACTGGTTCCAATACAACTTTTGATTGTTCGAAGGTATTAGGTTACTTTAGAATATCATAGTATTAGTAGAAAATGTATTCTTTATTACTAGAATGATTCATCCATTGTCGTTATGATCAGTATCTAAAACTGGAAATATAGAATATGACTTAAAATAAATATATAAAATAAAATCCTCATCGATTACTTTTCAGGCTATAAGATGCGAGAAAACTAGAGTTGGCCTGTGTCTTCTCGCAATTTATTTATTGGTTTCCACGCAAAGCATATCTTTCCATCGAATGGTTCTGTCTGAATCATTAATACCTTCATTTTTATGAATGCAAACCAGTTTATTACATGTTTTATGTTTTCCATAAAGACTTTAAAATCAATAAATAATTAACAAATACTTGTTTATTGGATGCATTATATTATTACAAGGCCGAAGGCAGAGTTCTAGCAAAATCGTTAGAGCGTCAGAAAAATTGCTTTGCAATATTTGTTCATGCTCTTTACGTTTTGAGCTCAAATCCCGCTTAGGTGAAGTTTGCCCTTTATCCCTCTGGGGTTGCTGAAATGTTGTTCCAGCCATGTATTGGGGTAAATAGCATTGGATTATCTCCTCCCTCAAAATTCAGGCTTTGTATTTACATTAAAATCCCTTATCGCAAGGGAGAGAATCGTGTAGTCAGGAATCAATATAGTTCTTTCCTGTAAAGTTAATGGATTGAATGAAATGAAAATGCATCGTATCTATTATTACATTAGTTTAATTTGATTTGATTTTCTCGTCTCATTTTAACTATAAAGACCTTTATATTCGTATACAGAAGACGCCTAATATTTTCTTACCACACTTTCAAATTTTAATTATCCAAATTACATCGATACAAAAATCTAATTCTATCTTTTACAATATATTTTTTATTAACACATGTGCATTTTATTTTTATACTCAAGTGTTATCTATTTTCTTTGGTACAGGAAACCATTGCATGTACTTTACGTTTGTTACGATTCTAGATTGGAAGAAGATTTCTCAAAGCCACTTAATACCTTGCTCTTCATAGCTATACTCTTATAATGATACAATAGCATCTTCTTTGCAGATTTACATAGATTTACATTAACATAAGGCTTCTCGCCTTATCTCCTCCACTTGGAAATTGACGTTGAGATTTAGATTAAAGCGATCGAGTAATGATACCTTTTTAAAAGCGAAATGATTATTTTTGAAACTTTTTCTCTTACGAAAAAGCAGGCAACATGCCATCGATTGGCAAAATTACAAAAGTCGAGCTTCAGCTTCTGATTTAAAGAAAATAAGCTGGAAATAAATTATACGAGGAATTTAGAATGGTGGGTTGCGAGACATTATAGTTTTAATGTATTTACATGGCATGGTATTGATTTTGACTACTACATGCATTTTGGCTATAGATAGATTTTGTGTTGCTTGGAATCAAAAATTGCATTTACTATTAAGAAACTCGATAACTATAACTGTCCCAGCTATGTGCGTTGTTTCTATAAATATGCCAGGTATAATTTTTGCCAGTTGCTACTAACTACAGTTGTAAGTTCACTTCAAGCAAAATAAGTGTTGTTGTTGTTGCTCCTTCCCAAGACAGCAATAATCGGGCTTTCTTTTGATCATAGGTTCTCCAATAATAACTATTAATTTATGTATTTATTATTCACTTTTTTTCTTCTCAGGTACATTTATTCTTCGAATTACAATATCCAGAAGTTAATTTAATGTTGGCATATTGAAATTGAGTAATATATATTAAATACCGAATTAAAAATATGTATGCGAGGTAGAGACAATATCATATCCAAAGACCAATATCTATTTCAGTGTTTCTAGAGGCATGGGAGGCAACTTTATACATACTTCGGTATTATAAGGCCGCATCTACACCATAAAGCATAGATTTTATCACACTATCCAAAAAGTGTTGATGAAAGAATCAGTATGTATAAAATATCGTACAATTTCACTAAGTACACATCAAAATCAATACATCCACTCTTTCCTAAAATGACTGCTATCTCTAGATGTTCGAGAGACCACAGAGAAGGTCTCTCATTGATTTGTGTAACAGAAAGAGTCGTTGATCTTATAGATTTTATATAGGCGTGACACACGTAACTTAGAAAGTTGTTACAAGTCAATTATATTACATGATTTATTGTAATTCAAGATCTGGTTTCGTGTTGAGCTTAATTCATTAATGTTGGTATTCAATATTTAACCATGTTGGGTAATTGATAATTTAGTAGAGATAATGTTACCTAATGTGTTACAGCAGTAATAAAACCACTGAGTAAATATATAGTTAAACGGCATGCATGAAAATATACTAATTTTATATAAATATCATATGTGAGCACGTGTGCTGGTACAGCAACCTTTCCCGCCACACACATATTTCTAAGGCTGAAAACTCTTCAAAAGTTACTCAGTGACGCCTAGTTTCATGCACAACTCTTTTTAAAGGGTAACATATGGATAATATCTACGATGTTTTGCACTTAAAACTTAATATGTATACACATTACAAATATATATGTGCGTATTATATAAATATGCATGTATACATCTATATATATATATATATATATATATATTATTTTGTTTAAAAGAGTTCCAACACTGTCTGTTTTTTATGTTTTATTTATATTCCTGCAGAACCAATGTGGGGTATAGAATATGGAATATACAATATATAATATAAAATAAAATAAAATAAAAATGGATGGCACCATGAAATAAATATTGAATGTAGATGAAATATTGAGTGTTCAATATAAAGGATCAAATATATAAATATAAATATTAATATATAAAGGCTCTATAAGCTTCCTAAATTCGGTGTTATATCTCTCCTCTATTTCCTGGTAGAGTTTTTGTTCCAAGTAACCCATCACCGAATTCGCATAAACGGGAGCAAACCTCGTCCCCATAGCCGTGCCTTTAATTTGGATATAGTTCTTACCATTGAAGAAGAACGTATTATTTTCCAGGATAAGTCTCACTGATTCTAGTATAAATGTCACCGTGTACCTGTTGGGAATTGCTTCTCTGTGTTTGTTTACCCAGTATTCAACCGCCTTTATTCTTAAATCATGTGGGATTATATATATATATATATATGTGTGTATATATATATATATATATATGTGTGTATATATATATATATATATATATATATATGTGTGTATGTATATATATATATATATATATATATATATATATATATATATATATATACACACGCACATATATATATACTTGTGTGTGTGTGTGTGTGTGTGTGTGTGTGTGTATGTATGTGTGTGTGTGTGTGTGTGTGTGTGTGTGTGTGTATGTGTTGAGATATGTATTAGTATTAATGATTCGTGACAAATTGCAATCCGTTTCGTTCTTCTGAACTTACCTAGTTACAGAAGTTAAACAAGTCCATAAGAAGGTACATTGTAATTTTCCTCGAATTATGAATATATATAAATGTGTGCGTGTGCGTGTGTGTGTGCGTTTGTGTAATATATATCCTCATTAATCAACTGCGTCTTGAACTCTATCTGACAGTGACTAGTCGTTTCATTATTGACCTTACACACACACACACACACACATTCGTAGATAGATAGATAGATAGATAGATAGATAGATAGATACATACATACATACATACATACATACATACATACATACATACATACTTACAAGATGGTTGTCCACTCGTGACTTAGGAAGACCATTACTGACTATTAAGAACATCGTGCGCACAGACAATTTATGCGTTATACTTGTGGCACTGCTGGTGACTAATGAACTTGGCTCTTAATAAACGTACGCGCCCGCAGATATTGCACACCAAGCTTTCCACATTCACTTAAATTCTACATGGAAAATTGCGTCATTTTCCCAAAATACCTACTCCTTCCTTTGCTTGCTTCCTCTATTGGTGGTAATGTTAAGCGTTGCTTTCCCACTTCCATAATTCACATACTTTCCACGAGGACTTTACACAATCCTTAAATCGTAGATTAGGTTTCAGCTGCCGGTGTCTTCCACAATCAAGTTTGCCATGCAGCACCTGCTTAGGAATGCTCCGATCATTCATCCGAACAAGGTGTCTAGTTCAACGTAAACAGTGTTTGTGTACTATCGTCACAAAACTCAGGACATTGGTTCTCTTTGAAGGACCTCTGTGTTTGGAGTCCACAAGGACCAGCCAATATTTAGTATATGTCTCAGAGATTTCTGATGGAACCATTCAAGGTCGCCCACATGATGACTATGAAGGGTTCATATCTTGCATGAGTAAATGAGGAGCATCAATACATATGGACGGTACACAATAACTTTTGTTCACCTTGTGATGTCGTGTTGAGACCAGACACGGAACTTAAGAGTCCCGAAGAGATTAGTTGCTTTCTGAAACATTCATCATCCAAGAAACAAGAACGGCTACTTGTTCTGCTTCGGTAGACAAACTTGTCAACCGTGTTTTAGTACTTCCCCTTTCACTGAGACTGATGATTTCCCAAATGTGTTACCTGATGCTGGCTTGAACATTATAACAGGCTAATGTTGAGTCCAGTTGCCTTGCAAGGTGTATGAAAATGATACATGAGAATGTGTGAATCTTCACCTGTATGGGCAACTTAGTCACAGACATCCGTATAAAGGAGAGATTGAAAAACATTCGTATTGGCAGCAAATCTACATGGAAACTGTAGAGAAGAACAAAATCAGGAAAAAGTCGATGGACTCCATACTAAGTTCTATCATATAGATAGTTCTAAAACACTTCGGTTACACTGACCGATTTATAACTGTCGTACAAATGGTCTACGACAATATGGTTGAACTTGCAAATCATCGAATAAATATCTCTGAAGAATTTTCAATCACAAACGTATCGAAGTAAATATGTGAATTTGTATTTCCTTCAACATTTCTCCCGCTTGAATTGACAGTCATGTTAACAACAAACAACTCCGGAGTTGAATCAAGTTGGCTTCGATAAGGATTTCTTAAGCTATCTAGAGCCAGCTCATAAAGACTAATCAGCGTCACCTCGATCACCGGACTGCAGTTTGTGGACGATAACACTTTGCTTACTCGTGTGAAGACATGCAAGAGCTTAACATCAGGAACACATATTCTCGCTTTATTCTAACAATGAACATCTAGAAAACGAAGGTGTTTACTCATCATGTTCCAAGTAGACATCTTCTATAGTTCAATATTACCATCTCCAGCACACCTCCCGAACGGTGGATCATGTCTTTTACACTAGAACCGTATTCTCGATCCAATTTAAGTCAAAGAAAGATGCGGAAGACATGATACATTTTAGTAAGATTTTACTGCCACTTATATATAAATAAAAACTGAAATCCAACAAACAAAATTCATTGCGTGTGTATCTGTCGTTCTTCCAGCCTTTCTTTATGGATACAAAATATGAATTCTATTGACAGATAGAATTATCTTAGAATAATCTTAGAATTAGAATAATAGTATAATCTTAGAATTAGAAAATTTTACTCGTAGAAATTTCGATGAACCTTGACAAATAAATGGAAAAACTTCGTTGTCATCTTTATTGTATTTGATAAAACAGCAAGTTAATGACCTCACCTGGTTTCTCTGCTAGATTAACTACAGCGAACTCGACATGATTAAGCAAACTATTCGGCAAACCTCTGTGACGATACATTCAACATATCAAAAAGAGTCAGAGAGAGGCAAATGTTAGCCATAAAACGTGCAAAGAACAAGCAGCAGATAGAGAACTCTTGTGTGAATTCATCTCAACTGCTGCAGAAATTTTTGATTAAAAACGTTGCAGAAGCGTCAAGGGCAAGCAACATGGACAAAAAATACTCCGAGCACAATTATGTGCACCTTTGTCAGTCAAGTGCAAGAGTAAGAGGTTTCATCAAACATCGCTCTCTCTTT
>NC_142928.1:139482282-139489782 GCF_046866305.1 Octopus bimaculoides
AATAAAGAATATATTTCTAAAATCAATGTTAAGTTTCTATGGTGGCAAGCTGTCAGAAACGTTAACGCACAGGCTGAACTACTTAACTGTATTTCGTCTGTCTTTATGTTTTTGAGTTCAAATTTTGCCGAGGTCGACTTTGACGTACAGATTATTTAATTAATTTTTATAAAGTAAACACTTTCAAACTTCCGATACTGGTAGAATATATCACATAGAACAGGGTTTATTCTTGACGTTTTTGACAAGATTTTGTATTTTAGAAGCGGTATTTCGTCTGTCTTTACGTTCTGAGTTCAAATTCCGCGAGGTCGACTTTGCCTTTCATCCATTTCGGATCTATTCAATTAGATGCACAGATTATTTAATCAATTTTTTTTTTTAACTAAACACTTTCAAACTTTTGATACTGGAAGAATTTGTCACATAGAACAGGGTTTACTCTTAACGTTTTTGACAAAATTTTGTATTTTAGAAGTTATTTCGTCAGAAGTTACAGAGTGACAATGAAAAAATTCGTGTTTGATAAGTGCCAATACACGAAACACTCAGCTTTTGACGTACTCTCTAACTTCTGCCGATGATATATATACATATTGCATATATGTGTAAAAAATCTCATCACGCAATCGAAACGCTAAAAATAGCAGCCAAAGTATCCCCCTACCTAAATCACACGCCCATTGTATGTAATGTCCTAGGTAATCCCTAAAAAGACGGTTTGCTGAAGGCTGGAATGTCTTTGATGATACGTTTGCAGTATCAGGGTTTATTTGAGGCTAAATAACAACATTATGGTCAATTTCTATATTGACACCCGCACGATTTTCACTAAGAAATAAAATTTGATTTTTTGCGTGAAATCAAATACCCTGACCTCCTAATTTGCTGCAAATCCCTTATTTTGGTTCGGAAAAATGTGGTGAGGTTTCCCTCCCAATCCCGGAATCATTGGAAAATTTCTTTTTTCTTTGAATTAATTCCTAATATTGCAAAATTAGGTTACTTAAGGTGACTGATGTTTTGAGGTCTTGTTGTTTGTAACTGTTGGTGAGCCATGGTGGAACCAATAACATGGTAAAAATCCCTGCCATTAATTTGGTGTGGATGGGTAATATCAAATAATTCAATCACAACATATATTTGAATTAAACACGAAAAAAATTGAAATATTACCATCACTTACATGGAAAATTTGAAATATCTTTCAGTATTTTATAAGGTAAAATCTTAATATTAATTGTCACATTATTAATTATCTTATAACAGCAATGCCTGGAAAAATCATGGATTATATGGAAAAATGCGAGCATACAAAGTCATATTCTTAAGATTATAAACCTAGAAAAGTACAAGACAAGTTATTACACCTGTAAAAGTATAGGACAAGCTATTACTTCTAGTAATGTAAAGAATAAGAAACTTTTTACTTAAGATATTGCAGCTAAAATCAAAATTTCAATATTAAAAATTATTTTATTATAGTTTACAAATAACACTATACTTAATTAAGTAGAATTTGGCTAATTTACTAACTTAAATACATAAAAAAGTGACTAATTAGACAAACTTACAAATTAGCTGAACAGTTTTGTACAATAAATTTAAAAGATGAGAACTGTAAAGAGCGATAAATTAGAAGAACTGGCATTCTTTGCTGCAATATTTTAAGTAAAAAGTTTCTTATTCTTTAATTTACTAGAAGTAATAGCTTGTCCTATACTTTTCCAGGTGTAATAACTTGTCCTGTAATTTTCCAGGTTTATAATCTTAAGAATATTACTTTTCATGCTCGCATTTTTCCATGTAATATATATATATATATATATATATATATATATATATATATATATATATATATATATATATATATCCCGGTCTGTCAGTGTGTGTGTGTCTGTGCGAAAGATTATACCAGCCGTATTTTTCAACTGATTGCGCTGAAATTTTACACGTAGGCAAAAGACGTCACAGTGGGTGCACCAGTTAAATTTCATGAAAGAACATATGTGATTGTAATAAAAATCGATATCATTCCAGAATGAACGGTAATCGAACACGTGCATGCAGGCATTTCATTCTGTGTTTAATAAATAAGCTGGCACAAAAGAGTAAGAAGACAAGGCAATTGTTTTGAATAAGTAAAAATGAAATAAAATATTAAATTTAACGAATTAATGGCACTAATTGGCGATCAGTTAACTCTGTGGATATTTTCCCACTGCAAAATTCAATTGACAGTAGAAAACGACAAATTGATGGGTAATCGATGGTGGAAATTTGGGTGACAAATATCTAAAACTTTAGCTAACAGTTTCTTATATAAGACAAAAAATGAACGGTATTTTTCAACTTTTGCGTAACTCACTTCATTTGATACATACATGCCCATTATTTATTCTTTAATTCCATTTCATGAAGAAGGAATATTAGTATCAAAATTTCAAATTACGAGTTACTTTTTATCAGTAAGCATAATTGAACGAAATATTGGCAAATTCTTCTTATCATTTTTACGAATTTTCCAGATAAAATTCGTCGATTACATTCTAAAAAAAATTTATTTTCCAAAATAACAGATGCAAAAGTGAAAAAATGTGGTCGGCAAAATTGCGCAACATGCCCAAACCTTCTAGAAGGATCAGAATTCCTTTTCAAAGAGGGACAAAAATTCAAAATCAAATCTGACTTTACTTGTGCCTCAGAAAACCTTATTTATGTCATAAGACGCTCGGGCTGCTTACGAAAACTACATAAGGTCCACGGGATTATCGCTCAGACGCAGATGCATTCTGCATCGACAGCAGATTGCATTCCCAGAATACAGAATGATACCCTTTAGTGAACATATTGAGAAATGCGCAAAACGAATGCTACCACAATTTATAATCTTTCCATTCTATCAATGTGCCATTGGAACATCAACACAAATTAGATTAAATAAGGAAACCTTCTTCATTGAAAAATATAAGCCAAAACCTAACCATTGCTAACACTTTTAAATAAGGAAATTCACCTCACTGAGAAAAAAATATATAGAACAAAACCTAACATTCTATTCCTTCTAAACCAAATCATGTCAAATTAATCAAAATCTATCATCTTCAACATTTTCGATTATCTCCCTTATACCGGAAAAAATCCCTGATTACCTTCCCCTATCTAGAACTCCATTTTATACACCGGAGCGAAGACATGTTACGATACAGGTAGAGAAATTTGAAAAGAAAATACGAAACCGGTTATTTCTCCAAATACAATGTTTCTATACTCAAAATTTTCTAACATTTTTCTAACATAACGATTTAAATATATACTTTAACCATGTAACACAAGCCTTCTGCAGTTTTTTCACTCTTATTTATTTTTTATACATCCAACCACGTGCTTTCACATACCAACTTTCTCAAACACACACATACACACACACACACACACACACACACACACACACACACACACACACACACACACACACACACACACACACACATATATATATGCTAGTCAACAGAGTGGTTTTTCTCTGTATGTGGCCTAGAATGTCTGTGTGTAGCATCAACCCCGTCCCATGGGAAACCTAACTTGAGCTTTCCTGGGTGGTCGCAGTATTTTCTATCCTGAAAACGCTATCCCCGTTTGTGGGATTCGGTCCTAGCTATATCAAGAATGTGCGTTGTTCAGAAGAGATCTTCGATTATAGCGAGGTTTAACATATAGAACGAACCATAGGGCTCTAGTTGTGTGCAGCATTTATTTAATGTGGGCGGGGAATGATGCATGTTTTTCTATTGAAAGAGATAACATTAACATGCCACCTCTGTAAGATACTTTCAAGGAATCAGTGTAAGTTTGGTGTGTGGTCTCTAGGGAAGATTAACTTATGGGGATTAGTGAAGGCAATGGAAAAATGAAAGGTCGTATTATCTGCATAAAAGCCGGTGCTGTTAGATGAAACACCATATCTGGCGATACACCGGCATTCCGAGAAAAACCTTGTATTCTTTATCACGCATTTCTCTTCCGGAAGTTGCTCTGGAGCAAAATATTACAGCTGGTAACATTCCACTTATTTTACATATTATAAATGTTATACACTCGGGTTGAAATTTTGTAATCTGCAACTTCAAGTTTTGTGTAATTTTATTTATTGATACAGAAAAAAAAAGGCTATATGTGTGGCATCAGGATACGACTCCTTGCCATACCTCTGAAAAGAGTCAGAAGTGGTTGTCGGAGAATTTCTACGTCTTCAGCAAACCCAATCTCTCGTCTCTTAATTCCCCCGATTGAAATCCCATGGATTACTATGTATGGGGGCGTGGTTGAGATAGACACCGACCGCTCTGCCTGCAGCCCCGAGGCTGAACTGGTGGCCAAGACCAAGGAGATGTTCGAAGAACTCCCCAGGAATACAAGAGGAACACATGTACCAAATTCCACTGCTGACTTGAAGCTGTGATGGAACCTAAGGGCAGCTACTTTGAGTAAACTGTTATCTCCAAGCTATAGTCTAGCTGATATTTTTGATTTTTTAAAAATAATTTTATTTTGGATGGGATATTGTATTTTTCTTTTCTTTTTATGCAAACTGTAAAATTTAGCCCGAACACCTGTAGTATGTATTTTGTTGTATGTTGTGATGTTAGTTTTCTTACATGTATACTTCATAATGTTAGATAAACGTATGTTGTGTGCAACAATGCTTGTTTTTCATATCTGCTTTCTTTTCTCGGCAAAAAATGTACTTTAGGAGATTGTTTGAAAGCGGTCATGAAATTGTTCAAAGTGTTTAGGTAAGAGTTGGAACAGAGCCAAAATATCCTTTCTATCAGTTTAATTACGACAGCACTTCTGTGATTTCAGATCAAAATTATCTACGTGTGTACTGCTAGTCAGCTCACAAAAATGTAAGATTTCAAGCAGATTCGTTTAATCACGATTTCGTCTTCTCAGTAAGGTGTGTCATATAGTGCTTCTATGATGGTATCGGTATGTTCTTCAGCGAATATTGAATCTGTTGCGCCACCACCAACTTCAATTGTTTGTTCGCTTATAGTTACAGCGTGGCATGGTATATATCGCTACAGACAGAAGTAAGGAAAGACAACCCCCCCCCCCCACATATCATGCTATGGGCATATTGTGAACCCTTGAATGAGAATGAATCTCGCTCATAATCCAGTGATAACAGTCACACATTTTGTGTTTACGTAATGCAGTCTAAGTTAATATCTTATACATACATACATACATACATACATACATACATACATACATACATACATACATACACACACACATACATACATACTCACATAGGAAGCACTCTCTTCCTGTTGATTTCCCATAAAACTCCAAAACAGCTGGACTAACATACTTCAACGAAGATCTGGATGTGAAACGCTCAGCAAACCAGAAAAGCACTATGTATGGCTCTATTTCCCGAAGACTTGCAGAGGACAGTACTATCAACATAAAATGCAGCCTCTCTTGGACTCGTGACCGCTACATCACATTTTCAATCCCGAGAACAGGAGATTGTGACTGAATACCTAATAACCAAATAAAGAAAAGAGATTGTGAAGTCGCTGGAGCTCCAAGTTGCAACCGAAAATGTAGGTTATGTCATGTTTCTGTGAAAGTATAAATTGTAATAATGAAATGAAATCAAATAATGAAGTTTTGAAAGCTTTTAGTACGAACGTTTCAGATTTGAATAATAATTGATACGAAATGCATCAATCTTAACACGTGTGAGCAACGAGAGACTCAATGAGGAAGAGTGAGAGAGAGAGAGGGGGAACGGTGAAGGGAAGAGAATAAGATTAGGGAAAGGGTGGGAGAGAAAAACAGAAAGGAAGAGAACAAGAGAGGGAGATAGACAGAAAAGAGATAGAATAAGAATGCGCATCGTAATTATTCAGATGAAACTTACTTGGTAAAGGATACGTGGAGTTCGATCATATAATAATATAAATAATATATAGATATATGCATATATACATACATATATGTATGTATGTATGTATGTATGTATGTATGTATGTGTGAATGTATGTATGTATGTATGTATGTATGTATATATATATATATATATATATATATATATATATATATATATATATATATATATATATATATATAACACAAACAATTGCAGCGTGGAAGGTGTTTATAAGCCATTTAAAATAACACACAAAATCCGTTAGATTCACTTCAACATTTAAATTTAATTTGTCAAAATATTTTCGTCGCTTTGAGACCGCGACCTGTTCACTGACAAAATTCTGTGCTGCACAGAATTTTGTCAGTGAACAGATCGCGGTCTCAAAGCGACGAAAATATTTTGACAAATTAAATTTAAATGTTGAAGTGAATCTAACGGATTTTGTGTGTTATTTTAAATGGCTTATAAACACCTTCCACGCTGCAATTGTTTTCGTTCCAGCACACGATCTCAGATCAGGTCACTTGCTATGCAAGTGCATCTCCGTAATATATATATATATATATATATATATATATACACATTTATACGACGGACTTCTTTCAGTTTCCGTTTACCAGATACTCTGACAAGGCTTTGATCGGTGGGGGACAAATACAGAGGCTATAGGACACACTTGCCCAAGGTGCCACGCACTGGGACTAAAGCCGAACCATGTAGCTGAGAAACAAACTTCTTACCACACCAATCACATGGTTCTGGGATCAGTTCCACTCGGTGGTACCTTGGGCAAGTGTCTTCTACTATAGCCTCGGGCCGACCAAAGCCTTGTGAGTGGATTTGACAGACGGAAACTGAAAGAAGCCCGTCGTATATATATATATATATATATATATATATATATATATGTGTGTGTGTGTGTGTGTGTGTGTGTGTGTGTGTGTGTGTGTGTGTGTGTGTGTGTGTGTGTGTGTGTGTTGTATATCTGTATTTGTCCCCCACCATCACTTGTCCCTTCGTTGCTGGACTACCGTGATGTTTGTTTAAAAAAGAGAGATTATGACTGTGATAAAATAATGAAAGCAATATTTACTTAGCAAGTGAGCACTATAGACGTGAAATATAAAAATTATTAGAAATGGGATCAAATATGAAAATATTAGCAAGGTGTTAGCAGAAAACCGCCCGGAAGGTGGTTTTCTGCTAGTTTGTATAACGTGCAAAATATTCCGTCGTCACTCGATACCATGCCAGTTTCAAGTTTACAAGTCTTTCCAGGCTTAATCCTAGATCCATGCGCTCCCTACAAAATTCGAGCTCACATCCCATAACAGCGTTGCAACAGAGCATGTTAAGCTTAACTGGTCCTGTCTTATTCAGCACTATTCTGGAAGAAACCATAGCAGAAAAGGAGTCCATAGTATTCAAACGGTACCAGGACAGATTCCTCCAAAAAATTACTAGACTAGCCAACGACTATCGGATACATTTCGGAAAATAATAGCACCTGTTTTTGAGTGAGCGATGGTGTCCTAAACCATGACTTAGAA
>NC_142928.1:139499782-139514782 GCF_046866305.1 Octopus bimaculoides
TTTTCAATTGTCGACCCGTAACCATGGAAATTAATTTTTTTGTTTATTTTTTGGTTATTTTCATTATGGTTGTAATATTCTTTTCTACTCTAGGCACAAGGCCCGAAATTTTGGGGGAGGGAACCAGTCGATTTGATCAACCTCAGTACGCAACTGGGATCTATTTTAAAACGGGGGCCACATTTTTCATTAATGTTTTACGTAGTGTTTTTGGTACGGAAAGACTTTCAAACTTCGTATACTTATCTATTTTGTGTTATAGAACAGAAAAATATTTTTGTATTCGAATTTATTTCATGTAAAAAAATTGTCTTATTTCGATAATTTCAACCAATCACTGACAAGTATTCAGTTGTTTACATTTACTCCTTTGGCTGATTAAGCGATGTAAAGCGTATTTAATCTCCATACCTTCGTTTTATTTGCTTTTTTCATTTTAAATTTGCTTTAACCCTAACCCTAACCCTAACCCTAAGGTTAGGGTTAGGGTTAGGGTTAATTGTTTCAGAATCGTTTGTTTATGTAGTCGGCACTTAATGTATATCGGCTGAATGGACGTCAGTGATTGGTTGAAATTACAGAAATACGACAACTTTAACATGGAATAACTTATGGATTTCTTTTTTTTTAAAGAAGACTAAGAGAAAAAGATGTTTTATATGACACATTCTACCAGTGTTCCAAGTTTCAAAGTGTTTCGTTAATGAAAAATGTGGCCCCCGTTTTAAAAAAGATCCCGCAACTGGTATTTAATCTATCAACCCCGAAAGGATGAGAAGCAAAGTCGACCTCGGTGGAATTTGAACTCAGAACGTAAAGACTAACGAAATACCGACGTGCCAACGTTTCTGCCAGCTCGCCGCCTATAGGTTGTAATATTGCAAATAGAATGAAATGGCCATACTGCGACACTTCGATCAGAGATTTGAACGACCAGAGTTGCCCTGAGAGTGGATAAAACATCAAAAGCAACTGCATCAGGAATTTTTATATTCTTTCCAAAATGAATCCTGTAGCAATTTCAAAACCAAAAGTAATTTTTATGTACAGGAAAGTAGATAAAAACGAAAGGTTTGCTGAGAATGGATGTCGTTGCTGCAAGGAATGTGAGAAACTGTAATTGAAGACTCAGAGAATTCGACTTGGTGATATGGTTTAAAAGGATATCTAAACAGAATTGGAATGATATTGATGCTTATTATAGTGAAAGGGCTGATTACTGCTGGATTTTAACGCTAAATAATGAGGCAAAATGTGACAGAAGATGGTAAGTGACTTGATTAATGCATTAATCTTAAAGTAGTGACAGTTGTAGAGCAAGAGGCTGCCTTTGTTATTGTTTAGGCCCAGGTAATTTTTAATTGGTCAGAGCTATGATCAAAAGCATTCCACCTATGACCATCCTGTCATTTTTACAAAATCTGTATTAACACATACTTTTGTATAAGACACCCACCAAAAGTGCCACGCAGTGGGATCAAACATTATACTACGTAGTACATCATTTCCTTTCACAAGCTGGTAAGATCAATTCCAAGGAGCTTTTACTGCTTTGTTCCGTTGGGTTCATTGGTAGCATAGATGCTTAACACCATCATTAGGTTAAAGCAAGAGGTGAATTCTAGACATGTCCAGAATGGTTTCTGATTTTAAACCAGAACTATTTGGAAGAAGGCTAAGTTGAAACCATTGATATCAGTAGTTTATTTTATCGACCTTGAAAAGATGAAAAACAAAGTTGATCTTGACGGCGTTAGAATTCAGAATGGCTAGAACCGGAATAAATCTTGACCGGCATTTTTTCCGATATTCTACTAATTCTGCCATTTCCCTATCTAAATCTAAACATCTAGAGAAAGTGATCTGGATAACAAAGAAAAGAAAAGTATATACATTAATATAATAAAATTGCAGTGGATATTAACCGAAGATGGTTTACATGAGTCGACAGTTTGTTTTTGATTAGTAAAACCGCAATATTTAAGGAAGAGAAATATCTTGAATGAAAATTTCTAATTAGAACATCTTAGCTTCATTCGATATTTTTATACTTTAGTGTATAGCCCACTTAATCCTTACAACGATTAAAGCATTAATACACTTAAGAAATACTTATGAGTATCACAAATTTTAATTTACCACTTTCTTAAAGCATTAAGCTGCTATACGTTCTCAAAAAAAAAAAATATTCCCTTAGCTTATCTAGTTTGAAATTTCTCAGAGTCATCAGAGCGTGGAAAAATGTCTTGCAGTGTTTGTTCCGGTTTTCTGCGTTCTAAATTTCACCGATGTCGAGTTGACCTTTTATCCTGTCGTCGTCGTCATCATCATCATCAAAGTCCTGGACATTACTGTCTCGAGTCATGGGACTGATAAGGCTGGTTACCCAGTTTCCATATCACAACATTCCCTCTGAACAGGATGCCAGCTCGGTGGACAGGAGCAACGTAAAATAAAGTGTTTAACTCATGAACTCATCGCACCACTCGATCCGGGAATCGAAACCACAATCATGCGATCGAGAGTGCAGAGCGATGGATTAGCAGAATTGTCAGACGAGATGCCACAGAATATTGCCTCTGTTTTCTCACACTCGAGTTCTGCTTTTAGAATAAATTCTGTCATTCCTCCTACCAACATACGGGAGGCCGGACATTTTTTTTTTCACTTAGGGAATTCCCTGTTTGCGTCACACATCTTGGTGTCATACCTTCTGAGTCATTGATCACATCAGCTTCGATTTCAGTCGTCGCACACTTAAGGGGTGAGTCCTTTGCACCGCAGTCCTTCCGAGATTGCTGATACTCTGTTTAGTTTTGCTCCCTAGCTGAAGGGCAGTACTGTGATGTGGCTATCGGTGTGCAATATCGATTTCTGGGAACCATAAGTGAGAGCTATGCCGTAGTCAAAAGACCTGACTTCCTTTTTATGTGTAAAGATGTGCAGCTCACGCTTTACATAGGTACTATCTCGGATCTATTTTAAAACGGGGGCGCCAGTATTTTCTTAACGAAACACTAACGAAACACTTTGAAACTTGGGACACTGGTAGAATGTGTCATATAAAACATCTTTTACTCTTAGTCTTCTTAACAAAAAAAAAAGGAATTCGTAAGTTATTCCATGTTAAAGTTGTCGTATTTCTGTAATTTCAACCAATCACTGACGTCCATTCAGCCGAATACATTAAGTGCTGGGCGGTCATAAAAATGTTATTCCCTGTGACATATTTCATCCGGTTTAATCGTAATTTATACGCATATATTGTTTATATAATAAATTACGCTGTGCGTATCTATGTGTGTAACAATTTTAGAGTTCGGATTCTCGAGTTAGGGTTAGGGTTAGGGTTACGGTTACGGTTAACAGTCTAGTTAGGGTTAGTGTTAGGGTTAGGGGATTAATACGACATACACCGTTACAGCGCTAACTGTTTTCAACTGAATAGACGTCAGTGATTAGTAGAAATTATCGAAATAAGACAATTTTTTACATGAAATAAATTCAAATACAAAAATATTTTTCTGTTCTATAACACAAAATAGATAAGTACACGAAGTTTGAAAGTCTTTCGGTGCCAAAAACACTACATAAAACATAAATGAAAACTGGCGCCCCCGTTTTAAAATAGATCCACTATCTCTTACGCACTACGCCAATGGCATCAGTCTATCGGCATTAGAGGCCCGGGAAATATTATCGTAACCGTCGCTCTCTCCTTCTGACTTAAACATAGAAAAGGTAACGATTATTTCCACCTCACTGGGAGTGTTATTTTGATCTATTATATTTTTTGCTTCATTACATTTAAAACGTTAGAAGCAAAGAAGGCAGCGAACGGCATTTCGTTCGTCTTTACATTTTGAGATCAAAATCCACCGAGGACAGCTTCGTCTTTCCTCATTTCGGGGTCGATAAAATAAGTACCAGTTGATCACTGGGGTTGATGTAATCGACTTATCCCCTCTCCCGAAATTGCTGGCCTAGTGTATGTTTGCACCAAACTTAGCATTTGGTTTCATGTAAAACGTGTTACTGGTTATTTCCCCCTACTTGCTCTTATGTTAGTCTGGAGTGTAAGGCGGTAAGCTGGTAGAATCGTTTACGCGCCGTACAAAATGCTTACGGTATTTCTTCAGGCTCCTTACGTTCAGAGTTCAAATGTCGTCGAGGTCGACTTTCCTATTTACCTCTTCGGGGTCGATAAAAAAAAAAAGGAGTCATTTGAACACTGGAGTCAATGTAATCGACAAACAGTTGCTGGCTTTGTGCCAAAATTTCAAAGGGTATTAATCTATAGAGTGGCAACGGACCGAGCTGGTGATCAGAAAGCTAACAATTATTGTCCCATGACCAAAACAACTAACTATGAAATGGCCATGACTATCAAGTTATAAACAGCTACCATAGATTCGTACAGTTCGACATTGTAATCAGTGTAAGCAGAGTTGTTGTTGATTAACCACAGATAGACCAAAATTCAATACACTCAAGGAGTGACCATCCAACTTCTTTATCGATATATTCTCTCTAAGACTACAATATCCAATGTGTTCTTTCTTTTTTAAAGACGATAAGATATTATTTGAGATAACATCTTATTAATTCTTGTCTGTTGGACGGTCATGTAGTAGTTTGTTCCTTCATTATCTCGTAAGAATGGATTTAAGTAATCGTTTCTACTATAGGTACAAGGCCTGAAATTTTGAGGGCGGGGACTAGTCGATTACACAGACCCCAGTGTTTCACTGGTACTTAATTTATCGACCCCGAAAAGATGAAAGGCAAAGTCGATCTCGACGGAATTTGAACTCATAAATACCGCTAAGTTTTTCGCCCGGCGTGCTAACAATTCTGCCACCTCGCCGCCTTAATGGATTTGAGTAATTTTTCGGTAGGTCTTAGGGCTAACTTCATATTCTCCTACGAGAGTCGACTGGGTGTTCGTGAGATTAATTTGCTTCTGCTATCTTCCTCTTGATAATGGTTTCAAATTTTAGCACCAAGCCAGCAATTTCGGGAGAGCAGGTAAGTCGATTGCATCGATCCCAGTGCTCAACTGGTACTTATTTTTATCGACCCCGTAAAGATGAAAGGTAAAGTCGACCTTGGCAGAATTTGAACTCAGAACGTCAAGTCGGAAGAAACGCCACTAAGCATTTTCTTCCTCTAGATATAGACACATACACTGCTCAAAGATGAAAACTTCCAATGAAACCCTAATTATTCGAAATCAATAGATAACTATTACTACTACTACTACTACTACTACTACTACTACTACAACCACCGCCACCATCACGACCACTACCACCACTATACTAGTATGAGCCAACAGGTGAGCCTCTGAGCAGACGATCAACCCGCTAAAATAGCAGCCAAATATTTCTCAGATTACATTCCTCACTCTTAAAAAAGGAAGGGCTTACTGGCTTACATCGTTCCATTTACCTCCATAAAGATGAGATGGTCACGGCTGGAAAACTGTTGATCATAGGTCTTGCTCAGGGTTGACCAAAACACTACTACTATAACTACTTCTACTGCTAAGAAGCTTATATGAGGTGGAAGACCCACTCACCGAAAAAATCACAACGTACCGTCTTAAGAAAGGGTTGAGGTGAAACACGCATTAGGCAAGGTATTCTGAGACAAAAGACAGGCAGATTTGATGATGGATCAGGACTAACCTAGGGCTAAACAACAACACCAACGACAACAAAAACAACTACTACCACCACTACCACTACCACTACTACTACTACTACTACTGTATTTAATGGAACTCGTATAGAAAATCGTGATTTTCAAATATTTTCCCGAAGGATAAGCAATGTGAATGAATTGGAAATCGAAACCAGGTGACAGATATTCTGTTGGTCACGATATTACTGCAACCTTATACCTGCCCACACAATACGATACATTTACGAAGTTTCAGATTCGTTGGGTGTTGTGGCTCTTTATGTATTCCTTAGGAGCAGTATTATTGATTTCATTCCTTCTTACATCAGCAAATGTAATTCAGTAATGTTGCTCACTTTTACATCAACAAAATCTTCCTCTACTTCTAAATAATCCGCTGCAAAAGTAATTAACATTAAAAAAATGTTTTAATTACGCTCTTCAACAGGTTATGTGTGGTTAAAACGTTTGTCTTACAATCTTGTGATCAGAGGTTCGACGTAACAGCATAGCCTGCTACCGAAACTTCTTCACGGTGCAGCACATTGGCCATTTTTATTCCTCTACTCTTCTAACTTGATCAGAGCGCGGCACATTGGGCATGAAGTATTTTCTACTCTTCTATCCTAATCAAGTAAGAACGTGGCACATTTGGCATCATGTTTTCTCTACTCTTCTATCTTCCCAACATCGTTGCACATTGGGCATATATTGTTTTCAACTCTTCTAACTTCGTAAGAGCTTAGCACATTAGGCTTATCGTGTTTTCTGCCCCTCTACCCAAACATCAGTTTTCGTAATATCTCAAATCAATCTTAAAAGTTTTCGATTATAAAGTTTTTGCAGATCCTTGGCGACAAAATATGTGGGAAAATACGGAAACGGAGATACATGTATGGATCAAAACAGTTTGATTCAAATTCGTTGGTACATACATACGTACTGGAAGAAACAAAAATGCCTGGTATTTTATTATAGAATCAACATATATTTTGTTTTTGTTTTTAACGTGTGTTGGTCAATAAGTTTTTGTTTAAATGGAATACCAAAAAATAAGGTTCACGGGATGGAAATCCCCACAACAATGTTTTATTCGAACCCTGACTCAGTTGTATTAAAATATTAATATAATTACTATTATTATTTTCTTAATTTTGAAATATCACTAGCTCGGCTGTGTGGCTAAGAAACTTCCTTTGACATCCCTACTGCACAGCACCTTAGGCAAGTGCCTTTTACTACAGTGCTGGATCAACCAGACTCTGTGAGTGAATTTGGTATATGAAAACTGTGTGGAAGCCTGCTGTAAATGTATATAAATGTATGCGCGTGTCATTGAAATTGTGTGTATTCCCCTCACACACTATAACAACCGGTTTAAAAACAAGTACTAGTGTAAATTTGCTCGACTATACGCTTCAAAACGGTGCCCAGTGTATTCTCAGTGCAACGACTGAAACATGCAAAAGAAAAAACATGAAAGATAGCATTCGCTCAGAATTAGAGCCCGGATAGAATTGTAACATTAGTTCTGATTAGTCAAATCAAAACATCAGTTCAGTCGAATCGTTTCTGCTGGTAGGAACGGTATTGAGTGCTTTTGCGGCTGCAACTGAGAGAGCTTTCTATCAAACTTTGGTCTTCTTAAACACTATAAATGTTCATTTATACATCTTCGTTCTCTCTCAAAGGACTCGTACTTAGCTGAACTATATGTGTGTGTGTGTGTGTGTGTGTGTGTGTATACGAGAGAGTGAACAAACGAAATAAAAGCACTCAATAATTTATTGGGAGTTACATGTATGGATCAAAACAGTTTGATTCAAATTCGTTGGTGCTCTTGAGTTTCAAGCGTGATGCTAGTTGTCAGCCATTTTGAATTTGAATGACAGAAGTTGACAATTATTACCGTAAGATGGGCTCCAGTATTACAATCCAGTATATATCAGGGCGTACCGAAAAGAAGCTGGAATTTTGCAATATTATTTTATTCACGTAGTTTTACATGTTTACACTTTTATCGCCTGCAAAGTATTCTCCATTTGAAGTAATGCATCGGTCCAGACGCATTTCCACTGTTCCAAGCAGTGCTGGAACTCTTGCGAAGTGTTGCCTCTTAACGCTCCGTCGCTTTTTGTTTTCACCTCTATCATATCTGCAAATTTCGTAGCACCAACTTTCGTTGCCAGTGATGGCCTCCGAAAAAAAGGACCGAATCAACATCCAACTGCTCTTTCAGTTCACGACACGTATTTACTTGTGACTGTTTTTGATCTTCCGTGAGCAAGTGAGGCACACATTTTGCTGCAACTCTTTTCCTTCGCAATTCCTCGCTCAAAACTCGCTGGCAGGAGCTACAGAACACAGCAGTCATATCAACAAGTTCGTCAATTGCTCGGTAGAGGTCCTCCAAGATCAGTGCATGGAATTTCGTGATGTTTCCGTTCGTTCGGGAGGTCGACGGTCGCCCTAAACGAGATGGGTTCTCAAGCGACAGGTGACCATTTCTAAAGCGTGAAAAACCACTCGTTAATTTGTGTTTTGCTCATGGTAGCGGCTTTGCAAGCTATTTGAAGCATGACAACTGTTTCGGCTGCTGTTTTCCACTACAAAAAAAAAACAAAAAAAAAAACAGAATTTCACGGAAGCACACTATTCCTTCGTTTCAGCCTTCGCAAAAATCGATGAAGAGGGGAGAAGCACTGCAAAACAAAGACTCACCTAGTGGCAGTAGATCATACTGGACAACGTCGGTCGGCAAACTGATGCCTGAGGGTCATATCAAGTGGCTTGTAGCATCGGAAGCCTGAACTACAACGGGCTTGACCCACAGAGAACGTTTCCGGTTACTTTTGGGTACCCCTGGGTAGTTGTTGTAGTTGTAGTGATGTGAGATACATATTAGAGTTAAAAATTCTAAAAAATTTGTTTACAGAATTTTTATATAACAAATATATACAATATTATTTGATTCTCTGTCTAAAGAATTTCTGATAGGAAAGTTCCTAGATATTTATCTAACATGTACAATTTTGTGATTTCTATTAGCAAATGAAATATTTGTAATGGTGAATAAATAATATCAAATAATTTTCCACCTTCTAAAATAGCATATATATATATATTTCTTTATTGCCCACAGGGGGCTAAACACGGAGAGGACAAACAAAGGGATTAAGTCGATTACATCAATTCCAGTGTGTAACTGGTACTTATTTAATCGACCCGAAAGGATAAAAGGCAAAGTCGACCTCGGCAGAATTTGAACTCAGAACGTAACGGCAGACGAAATATATATATATATATATATATATATATATATATATATATATA
Organism: Octopus bimaculoides; assembly: GCF_046866305.1. Lineage (NCBI taxonomy): Eukaryota > Metazoa > Mollusca > Cephalopoda > Octopoda > Octopodidae > Octopus > Octopus bimaculoides. The sequence goes on from NC_142928.1 coordinate 139,508,801, forward strand.
TATATATATATTTATATATATATATATGTATATATGTATGTATATATGTATGTACGTATGTATGTACGTATGTATGTATGTATGTGTATATGTATGTATATATGTATACATATATATATATATATGTATATATATATGTATACATATATATATATATGTATATATATATGTATGTATATATATATATATATATATATATATATATATATATATATATATATATATATATATTTATATATATATATATATATAGTTAAAAAAAACAATAACAAAAAAACAAAAAAACAACAAAGTGAGGACGTGATATGGATAGTATTATTGGACGCTCAGGAAAGGAAAAAAAACAATGAATAAGTTCTCACACATCTCAGAACACAAACTTTACTAATACCTCATATCCCTTCCTTTCTTACTTGTTAATAAAATTCTCATAATGTAAATATACTCCTTTATCTATTTATTTTAGCCTACATTATGGGTTAGGTTTTTTGAAATATCTATCCCCTCTATAATCCGTGAGTTCTAGTTATCCCGACTCGTAAACCGGGCGGGTTTCATAGCCTGGTGTTATTTGATACACAGGATGGTAACAAATAGACTGGAAAGATGCTCTACTTTTTAAATGAAGCTAATTAAGATAGAGGGAAAGAGCCCGTTATTTCTCAGACTGGTGAAATTGAAAAGGCTGAATATTTATAGGCCAACGTCTGCAGGAAAGATGCGGATGACGAAGGAATTACAGTAGGTTGTGTTTCTGAGGTGAAATAATTTCACAGAATAATCAGATACGGGAACAGGGAGTTGAGGAGAGAAGAGGGAAGGGGTTGAATAATTCTTATGTGCCATAAGTCATGTAGATACCTATCTCTGAGAAGTAGTAGCTGTTGTAACAGTAATGGATATCCGTCGGTTTCGACGTGAGTATTCAGTTATTCGATCAACTGAATTAACTTTGCATTGAATTAATATTTATTTTTAATTTTTCTTGGGCCCAAGGACTCATAACGCCAGTTGCCCGCTTTCCATGGTGTATAAGCGATTGAGTTACAGCAGTCCCGCCTAACGAGACGCAGGTCCGTTGCAGGATTCAAGGCCAGCAATTGTGAAACATGTGGACAAGTTGATTACATCGATTCCAGTACTTCACAGAAAAGGATGAAAGGCAAAGTTCGCCTCGGCGAGGTTTGAACTCTCAGAATGCAAAGAGCCAACAGAAAGCATTTTGTCCGCCGTGCTAATTATTTTGCCTGTTTGCCGCCTTTTCATTGTAATAGTAACTGAACATTACAGAAACGCTAGTACCTTTAATTAGCGTATCTCTCTGACAGAATCAATGTGATATATTGTATGACAAGGCTGAATCTGTGAATTACAGGTACACTCCAACAAGCTTCCTACTTTTACTCCCAAGGTGTGAATCACGTCTAGGCTATAGTAAAAGACGCTTGCCCAAAATATCACGGAGTGAGATCGACCTCAGAACCGTAAGGTTACGAAAAAAATGTCTTAACTTTTCATTATTACTGCATCGGTGGAACCAATTGTCGTACTGAAATAGTATGTCCCTGTGAACGAACTGCTGAGCTTCAGCTTTTACCAGGATTGAATAAATCTATAATCGAAAGTCAATTTTCCTTTGACAATAATGATTTTTATTGAGTTATGTTGGACTACATTATCAAGTGTGTCATTTCTATTCCAAGATGGTAGTAATTGCTTTGAGAAAAATTTGGCTACTACAACCAGCAGCTCGAGCGACAACACTGAGGTCACCTTGTTGGATTCGAAGCTAGTTAGTTGTGTTGGTGTGTAGATCGTTAGCAAACAGGGGAATGGTCTTTCGTTTCAATTGCAATTTAGAACCTTTGTATGTGAAGCAGCAGCATTGTTCAAGGTAAATAAGCAGTTTACTAATATACACAGAAAGAACAATCTCGAAACACAGTGCCTTAAACAGAAGGTTTTGATTTTGTTGAGGTAGTGAAGGTGGTCGTCGTGATAGTGGGTTGCTGGAGAAGCTATTTGAATGCGCAATATTTCTTTAAAATCTTTTAATAGAAATGTTTGTTATATTTACACACACACACACAAGAAAAAGAAAACATTTATGATGAGATATCCAGCTTCATTTCAAGTTTATTTCTACACTAAATAATGTGGTCATTTCTATCTCTAAACTTGCAAAATTACTGAAAAATCAACTAAAACGTTAATATTGTAACCAAGTCAAAATAGAGGACTGAGTAATTATAATAGAAATTCAGCTCACGCCAGCGTAACTGCTAAAGTAAACATAAGATAAAATCTGGTATTATTCTTATGGCAAGGTCATAAAATGGAGCGTTGTATATTCAACAAACTCTAATAGTGTACATTACCTCATCCTTTTCAATGCAGTATTCAACTAAAAACCTTTATGCTTTTTTGGCTAAGTTTCACCGAGATCGAATTTGCCGTCACTCTTCTCCGTACCCATAAATTCCTTTCTACAATAGGCACATGGCTTGAAACTTTGGGGAAGGAGGCAAATCAATTATATCGACCCGAATGCACGACCGGTACTTATTTCATCAACACCCAACGAATGAAAGGCAAAGTCAACCTTGGCGGAATTTGAACTCAGAATATAAGGACGGGCGATTTGTATCAGGTGTTACTTTAGTGTTTCGTCTACTGTATAGAATATACGCAATGTATGTTTTGTTATAATATTTCTGGGTGGTATTTGTGTTTCGTATATGATGTGTGCTTGGTGTTATGTGAATTAGAATCAGGTGGTGATTGTTTCGAATATATGCCGTTTGGGTTGTGTTATGTTAATGGGTGGCCACTGTATAGAATGTAATTTGTGATATGTCAGATATCAATTATAGAAAAGTATGTGGCGTGTTATTCCATTCGGTGGGGATTGTATAGAGCATGAATTCTGTTATAATATTTAGTGGAGATTCTCTTAGTATGCGTGTTGTAAGGATAGGTTTTTTGTTTGTTTTTACGTTTTATTTAGCGTATTATCTTACCGTGTTTTTCTGATTGTGACAGGTTTGACTCTTTTAGGATCAATCCCAGAGTAACTCAATACTAGGAAGATTAGATAATTCGATCAGATGATATCGGTGCTACTCTATTGGGTGGTGCTTTTATAGGGTATATGTTTTGTGAAGAGAGGCGGTGAGTTGGCAGAGTCGTTGGCTAGAATGCTTCTAAACGATCTGAGTTCGTAACACTAATTTCAGCTTCGTCATCTGAACTTGATAATAAAAAAAGTGCTTATCAGGGTTAATAGATAAGCAGAATTGTTGCAGAGTTGGGTGACATATTTTGTAGTAATTGTTTTGTCTGCTTGCATTTTGCCAGCAACGACCTGTGATGAAACTGGTTTCCACCCAAGTTGCTTGCCTTTACCTTGAAAAAGAAAAAAAAAAACAGATATGGCGTAAAGATATGAGATATGCATGAATGAGAAATTGCTGGTCTTTCTCAGAACATCTGGTTGCGCCTGCATATTCATGCGTTGATGCATGCTCAACATTGACCTACGGAAGCCCGACATATCTACAGAAAGTGTACAGGCCAATCAAATTGAAATTCTTTTGCGTTAGATGCAGGATATGACTTGGTCTGTGTATTGCATCATGAGATTTCTATGATTTTGGTCATATTTTATATTTACCATTATTTAGTGCTTCAACAATAATTGTTAATGTATTAATTTACATGCTCTACGTCGTGTATATTTTTTTTCAATTTCAAGATCCATCTCTATCAGCTAATAACGTTCTTATTAGGCGGGTTTGGGATCTCTGTCAGTTACCTTAAACATTCAGACATTTTTGCTGGAGCTAAAACAACAGTAACATTGACCTTTATAAAACTGCCACATTCTGTTGGCACATAAACATTACTATTTACTATTATATTTACATAATTGTTCCTGGCTGGGCATTTGTATTGTGCAATTAAACTCAGGCTTCAGTGTCTGCCGTTAGCTCAGAAACATTTTGAGTAATTATATAATCTTTAGTTTCTGTCGAGTATTTACGAATATCGGTCTTGGAATAGTTTTCCTTTTTGTTTTTGCCTCTTCAGTAGACGTTGGAGTCCCATTACAATTTTTGTCTTTTGTTGCCAAACATTTCTGTTCTTTTTTTCCATTATTTAAATCTTTTCATCGGTGTAGCCAGATTTTATTTTATTTTCATTTTATCGTTTCATCACACACACACACACACTTATGAGTAAGACTGAGGAGTGATAACAACCAAATATACAATCCAATTCGTGTCGATTTCATTCTATAAGCGCATTACCAAACTCACAGAGATCAGCGTGCCGCTTCATAGCAATCAGGTCAGAGCGGAAGGTATGGTAGTAAAAAAGCCGTAAGAATCAAAGTAACAACAACAGCAGCAGCAGCAGCAACGATGAATGCAACAGCAGCAGCAACGACAACAACAATCACAATAATTACTGACTCAGCATGAGAAATATGGACCCAAATGATAAAAAAAGTAAACAAATGGCGCAGGAGTGGCTGTGTGGTAAGTAGCTTGCTTACCAACAACATGGTTCCGGGTTCAGTCCCACTGCGTGGCATCTTGGGCAAATGTCTTCTACTATAGCATCGGGCCGACCAAAGCCTTGTGAGTGGATTTGGTAGACGGAAACTGAAAGAAGCCCTTCGTATATATGTATATATATATATATATATATATATATATATATATATATATATATATATATATATATATGTGTGTGTGTGTGTGTGTGTGTGTGTGTGTGTGTTTGTGTGTCTGTGTTTGTCCCCCTAGCATTGCTTGACAAACGATGCTGGTGTGTTTATGTCCCCGTCACTTAGCGGTTCGGCAAAAGAGACCGATAGAATAAGTACTAGGCTTACAAAGAATAAGTCCCGGGGTCGATTTGCTCGACTAAAGGCGGTGCTCCAGCATGGCCGCAGTCAAATGACTGAAACAAGTAAAAAAAAAAGTGTAAATGAAGGACGTACTGTTATAAGGATCTCTCGTATGTGCAGCAGATGTTACATGTGATTGTTACACAGAACATGTATTGTTGAAATAATATGAAACAATATACATGAACAAAACTGAAATGAGGATAAAAGGCAAACAAAGTAAGACGGAATGAACTTATAAATGCATATAAATGAATGGTAGAAGATAATTAGAAACAGGTCCACCCCAGAGTAGAAGAGAGTCCTTAAAGACCTTGATAACATACATGAGATTTTTCTTTTTTTAAAAATGCAAAAGGATAAGACTAGTTATCGAGACGGCAAGCTCAAACATTGCATCTGTTGCAGAATTGACAATCTAAAGGATTTTCTGCACCACAGAGAACAAAGAGAAGAGCGTATCTCTGTTTTGCACCGTTACTAACATGCAATCTGATGACAGCAGCAACAAAAGCCACGATAACAGCTGTGACATTAGCGTCAAATACAACAATTGTAGTACTTTGTTAGAGGATAAGGACATTAGTAGACTCCGTTCAGCAATAAAAACCAGCCATGGATAACATAGTTAATCAGAAATAAGACACCCGATGACGGTCCAGCGATCAAAACGACTGAAACTTAATACGCCTGTGATCTCAATGTTTTAAGTATACATAGAACCCAGGGAAAAATCATCTTCAGAACAAGACTCATTTAGATAATAAAGTAAAGAGTAAATTAGTGAAGGAAATTAATCGGCAATTAGTCAAAAGTCGACGGCAATTAGTCAAAAGTTGAATAAATTTGTATGCCGTGAGAAAGAAGAGATAAGTATCACATAAAATAAGAATAAAAATAAATAGATAAATAAATTAAGTTACACGTTTGTGCTTCAGAGCAAAACTAATGAACATTTCCAGCTAATGAAGGACCAATAACTGGTCGATTGATTTGCTAAAAATAGCTGGCATATTTCCCTCAAACCACTCGCTATCATCGTCAGAATGATGAATTTACTTTTAAAT
>NC_142928.1:139522282-139527282 GCF_046866305.1 Octopus bimaculoides
CTATCAACATCTCCATAAACTCAGCCTTGTGAACAGACGTTGTCGAGAAGCTCCTCATTAATTGACCAATGACCAGGTTTAACGACGTGTGAATATTTCCAAACAACTGCTCGTAAATCCTCGAGATATCCGGTTTTTTTTTGGCGTCGAGTTGTTACTGAGTATGAAAAAAAGATCTATTTTTGTAATCCTAATTAGAGAAGTCAGTAGCTTCGTTCATGCCAGGCTTTAGAACCTGCCTACAAGCAAGAGCGGTTTGAACAGGAGGTCATGTATGTTTGGTGTAATTTCGAGGAGGTGTTGTACTTTGAGCTTATTCCAGATGATCATGTTATGGATGCTAACCTTTTTGCTCAAAAATTACAGTGAGTATATGATGCTTTGAAAGCTTGCTACGCAGTGCTGGTCCATCGAAGACTCGCGCTCTTACAGCATGCCAGTTCCCCAGCACACACTTCCAATATGACCGACGCAAGCTTGAGGAACTTGGAGCGCTGGTAGTGTTGCCTCACTTACCTACAGTGCAGACGTTGCACTATCAGATCACAGTCTTTTCCGTGTCATGGCTCATTTACTGCAGGGATTGAGGTTCAACAATGTGTATGAGGTTGAAAATAGGTGCATGGAGATTTTTGACTCTAAACCAGCCATATGTTTCAAGCGTGGAATTGAACTTCTGGCACAACGATAGCAACAGATAATAGAATATGATGGGATATATTTTGACGAATAAACATTTTTCGTATGTAATTTGTCTGAACTGTAAATTAAAGGTTGAAATACAGTAACACATTTGACTCAGCCTGCTAAATGACCAGAAGAGCTCTATCCACCGTTAATAATTGTCTATGTAACACATGAAACATTATATACGTGGCACATAAATGTCTTCAACCTGATACTGTTATCTTAATCAGTGTACATGTTGTTTCCAGTGTATTTAATGTTTAACTTTACATACATTCTACATATATACACACATACACATACATATAAGTGTGCTGTTAAACTTTACTTGAGCCAATATCATTTATATGTAATAATATTAAGATAAATTTCAATATGATGCCACACGAGTTTCGTGTTACATAGACAATCAATCATGGGGGAATGTTGACCTCATTCATACATATTTGATTTATGGTGTTACGTATTTTCTATAAAAGGAACGGAAAGTAATAAAACCAGAAAGACTTTCAAAATGCACTAAATACATATGCTTCACGGCAGCAGTATAAGTGATTTCCAACCTCGTTGAACTATCAATATTTCCATTACACAAGTTAATCAGCCCTAATACCAGATACTTGTGAATCGGGATCTCGTTCCACACAGAATCAAGGCATGGCTTTCTAAATCTCTAGAAGGATTTATATAATGAAATTGACATTAAGATTGATTGAGTTCGAGTGTAGAAGAATTTAAAAGTTTCATAAACTTTACTATACGGTGTTGATATATGAAAAGTAAAGTCATTATTATCATGCTGCATGTTTTGGGATATAGCTAATTGAAAAATAATATGATTATAGTTAAATAGCTAAATATTCTGGGAGCACAACAAGTTATTTGCAAAGTTACTAAAAAAAATAACGTTATGAGACAGCAAATATACTTGCGCACGCACACAGACATGCAAAGAAATACGCATAAATATAGACAAAAGAAAAAGAGAGGCAGACAACACGGAGAAAGATGATATAAAGAACACCCTAACACACAGAAGCATACACATGCACACACACGTACGCGCACACACATAGATACATATACGCATATGTATATATATATATATGTATTTATATACGTATAAGAGAAATGTACGGCGTGTCATGTTAATACAGACGGATGTTTTAGTCTCGCTGTGAAAAATAAACACTGTGGTTAGCCACACATGTTTTTCTGTCTGTGGCCAGAAGGAGTTCGACATGACTAGTTTCAGCTTGTGTAAGGGAGCCTGCCATTAATTGCAAGACATCTTGACTTTGTTACGAAAGCTATACACACACACACACACACACACACACGCACACACACACACACACACACACACACACACACACACACACACACACACACACACACACGCACACACACATAAAAAACACATAAACGTTTAGCACGTTGGACAAAATGTTTGGTATACAAAATGTTTGGTATACAGGGCCCGGGGAATAAATTGTCGTCTAAATTAGGCAAGAATGAGAATAACACTGACTTCTCATTTTAACGGATATATTTACCAAAACTACATAAAAATATCTTGAAATACTAATGAGTAAATTTATTCAATAACATCGCCATTAGCTTCAACCACGGCTTCCAGACTTCTTAAGAATCTTTTGCAATTCTTCTGGACGGTCTCCTCGTTTAAGTTGGTGAATGCTGTCATAATCCGTGCCTTCAGTTCCTCTTTGGTGTTACAAGGAGTTTTGTTGGTCTCTCACTCAGCTGCGCCCCACCTATAATAATCAAGGGGGTTACGGTCTGAGGAGTTAGGTGGCCAGATGTTAGGGGTGATGTGGTTGCAGAAATTGTCTGACAGCCTTCACTGAGTTCTCCTGCTTGTGTGGCATGGTGCAGAGTCCTGTTGCCAAATATAGGATCTTCCAGCAATCACCCTCTTGACCCAGGGTAACACTACATCCTCCAGGCATTTGATGTGAGACACCGTATTGAGACTGAGGCTGTGTGGGAAGATGATTGGAGACATAACGTTGCCATCACTAGTGATCACACCAAACACAATGATGTTGACTGGATGTTTGATTTTTATCACTCTCGGTACATGTTTTCGGGACACAGCAAGCCAACGGTTGTTCTACGCGTTCACCATCTGACACTGGCAAAATTTTTTCTCGTTTGGAAAAAAAAACAAAGCATGAGCGGTTGGAGAGGATGCTTGAGTTTGTTGAAAAGCTTCGTAGCGCGGTTTTTCCTCTTGTCCTTGATGGCTTGGGATAAAAACTGGCCCTTTATAATTTTATATGAGGAATACCGAATGTCTTCATGCATTACTTGCCTAATGTGAAACTCAGACACATCATGTCTGATGGACCTAATTGACTTGGAGGGATCGTTGTCAGTCATGGCTTGGATCTCACCAACAAATCCAGAAATTCTTTTCTTATCAGAACGATCAGAGTGAGTTTTCCGAGCTGCAGTACCTTCGTAATCACCATTAGACTCTTCCAGCTCTTTCCGGATCCTCAGCACTGTCCTGAGATTGACACCCAAACATTCTGAAATGTTCTTATTGGAGCTTCCAGCGCGAATACCAAGCAGTACAGCATGTTGTTTCCAGATTTCTGGCAGAGTAAATTGCGTCATGGTGCTACTTTTCTTACAGATGGTGCCCAGCTGACCCTACTATACTGTGCAGTTGACAAAATCAAAATGAACGCGAAATTAAAAATATAAAATGGTGACAATTTACCCATCGTACTTTGTATATATGTATATATATATATATATATATATATATATATATATATAATAATAATAATAATAAATGACAACAAAAGAATGAGACCTCGATATTAGGTAAATAGAGGATATTCATGTATGTATAATTTAGGGCAATCAGTAAGTTGTCATAATAGTACTCAGAGTTTCAAATGCCTGAGCTAAGAGGTACGATGCATTCTCATCGGCTATTATGACAATAGATGCTATGAAAAACTGTTGAATAAAAGGGACGTTACTCTGATATGTAGGAAAAAATATAAAAGATAAAAAATGCACGCAATCATATTCTCACAATACATAGACATAAAATCGCCTGCGTTTATATGTATGTAGACATTATCTATGTAAACGTTATGTATGTAGACGTTATGAACGCAGAAGGTTTTATGTCTATGTATTGTGAGAATATGGTTGCGTGTATTTTTTTTATCTCTTATAATATTCCTACCTATTAGAGTAACTTCCCTTTTATTCAACGTTTTTTTTTATAGCGTCTGTTGTCATAATAGCCGATGAGAATGCATCATAGATCTTAGCTCCGGCATTTGAAACTCTGAGTATTATAATAACAACTTACTAATTGTCTTAAACTATATATATATATATATACATAGATACATAGATACATACACACACACACACACACACACACACACACACACACACACATATATATATATATATATATATATATATATATATATATATATATATATATATATAAAGAATGAGATAAAGAGACCAATGGCATAAATAAATTTATATTTTATGTAGAATGTCTTACAGCTGTTTCAGGGAAAATTCAATTTAACTTCTACTATTATCGTCTCCGATGAAGGGATACATTGAATTTTCCCTGAAACAGCTGTAAGACATTCTTCATAAAATATAAATTTATTTATGCCATTGGTCTCTTTATCGCATTCTTTTTATATATATATACACGCTAATAATACACGACCCATGTTAAATTCTCCATTCATGTTGCAACCACATCTGGGGCAAAACTAGTCAGTATACAGCACTTATTCGGTATTACCAGTAACATTCGGGTTTGGTTGACTCCATTACCCATCATAACCTTTATATATATATATATATATATATATATATATATATATATATATATATATATATATATATATATATATATATATATATACTTCTTTTACTTGTTTCAGTTATTTGATTGCGACCATGCTGAAGCTCCGCTTTGAAGAATTTCAGTCGAACAAATTAACCCCTTGGCTTATTTCTTAAGCCTAGTACTTCTTCTATTGGTATCTGTTGCCGAACCGCTAAGTTACGGAGATGTAAACACACCAAGACCGGTTCTTAAGCGCTAATGGGGGGACAGCCAGACAGAGAGACAGACAGACAGACAGACACACGCACACACAGGCACACACACGCACACACACACACACACACACATACACACACACACACACACACACACACACACACACACACACAACGGGTTTTCTGTCTAACAAATTCACTCACAAGGAGTTTGGTCGGTCCAAGGCTAT
>NC_142928.1:139532282-139542282 GCF_046866305.1 Octopus bimaculoides
CATATATGCAAAACATATATACCCACATATAAGACTATATACGTGTATAACTATATAAGTATATATATATATATATATATATATATATATATATATATATATATATATATATATATATATATATATATATATATATATATATATACCCATGTATACATACTGTATTTAAACATGTCCAAAACTAATTTTCATTCATTTCATCCCATTTCGTATCACGATTCACAAGAAACGGTGGCTTGTGAATGTCGTCGGAAAGTTGTGTCTTGCTTTGGATTCTATGTCACTTATGAAAACAAGCTCACGTGCTGACGTGGAATCAATTTGCTTTGCTGACATATTTCTTTTCTGCGTATAATATTTTATTCAACTGAACACAATGCGTTCTCGAATATAATGTGATTTCACAACCGTTACCTAAAATCTTCACTACATTACTTAGTTTTTGGGTAGGGGTCAACTCGATCAAAATTACTTTTGAATTGTCACACATATCATCTACATTAAAATACTGTTTTATACGTTAGGAAAATACGGTATTTTCAAGCAGTTGGTCGATGTGATATTTTGGTTAAATTCTGGTCTATATTCAACATTTTGAAAAAATTCCACCCATCCAAATATCGAGTGGAAAGGTGAGCAAGAAGTGTGATAACCTATATCGAAAAATATTCGTATACATATTAAAATATAGCGTGGAAGGTGTTTATAAGCCATTTAAGAAACACAAAAAAACCGTTAGATTCACTTCAACATTTAAATTTAATTTGTGTCAAAATATTTTCGTCGCTTTGAGACCGCGACCTGTTCACTGACAAAATTCTGTGCTGCGTGTTTCTTAAATGGCTTATAAAGACCCTCCACGCTGCAATTGCTTTCGTTCCTGCACACTATCTCAGATCAGGCCACTTGCTACGCAAGTACATCTCCGTAATATTAAAATATAATTTGTGATTAAAATTTCATTAAACGACAAACGTTATACATTCATCTGTTCAATTGTAATACGCTATTGAAATACACTTGACAACTTCATCTATTTTCATGATAGTTTTATGTTTTAAACACCGTGTGTATAAAACACATTACATCAAGAAAGATGACTACATTTACATGAAAGTTTAGTGGATTTTTTAAATTAAATCAATCTATATTTGTAGCTCATTCATTCAATTTCCATAGATACTTGTACACACTCATGCACTCACACATATATAAACATATATAATCATGAATACCTGTATACATAAATACATAAATTCATATATATGAGTGCATGAATGTGTACATGTATATATGTGCATCATACGTATATGTATATATGAAGCTACGTTCATGTACACATGCACAAATGCATGAAAACATGTATTCTATCAACAGCTGTACAGGTTCGTATGTACATACATATATAAACATTAATGACTGGTCATTCATATGGCATTTATATACACATACACACATTCATATACGGACAGGACACACACCTATATTCCTACGTTTAAACATCAACACATATGATCGTACCCGTGAATGTATGTAATTGTGGGTACGATTATGTTTTAGAGAATCATTGATGAAATACAAACTTTAGAATCATTACAAATACCAAAACACACATTCAGCATAGAGACCCATCTCGCGCAAAATGTATATAAAGAATCTGCTAGAACTTGACTGCTGTATAATTTTAAATATCGTGTTGATTATTTTATAGCTTATAACAGTATTCCTATGATCTTATGCCCCTACAGTAAAACGCACCATATCACTTCATTCTGAAACTGAAACCACTAAAGTCTCGAAATGTGAATATGATAAGGGATTTAGAAAAGTTATTGCACTAAATTAAACATAAAAGACTCGTAATGAAATCACTGTAAAAAAAGAAGACATTTCTAATAAAACACACACTCACAAGCATAGACACATATAACATAATTAGCTCAGTTGTTAAGACGTTGAAATGAACAGTGTATGTATAAATGTATGTGTGTATGTGTGTACGAATATATATATATATATATATATATATATATATATATATATATATATATATATATATCGTAACATATAATTGCCAACCAAGTGTGGTGTCCTATACAGGACAGTGCTACTGACGTCTATAGCCCCGGAAAGGCATATCTTCCAGCTGCCTAACGACACACATTGTGTGTCCAATTAATATTTGCGAAGGGAGGTCATCGCTCCCATCTCTAGCCTTATGTGATGTATACGGACTCGAATTTCTGGGTGGTTACCCGTCCTCAGCCTGTTTTAATCACCAGCTAGTGATGAAAACTCCTTCCACTCGCAAAATACTATATGCTTTTTCCAGCGACAAACTATCGCTGATTTCGAAAAAAGAGAGATAATCTATATTCAATCTCTGAGCGAGATATAAACTGTAGCAATACGGAATCGTAACATATAATTGCCATTTAAGTGAGGCGTCCGAAACAGAACAGTGCTACTGACGTTTATAGCCAAAGGAAGATATCTCTTCTAGCTGCCTAATGGCACACGTTCTGTGTCCGATTAGTATTTGCGAGGGGAGGTCACCTCTCTCATCTCTATCCTTACGTGATACACACGGACTCGAATGTGTATCACGTAAGGCTAGAAATGGGACTGATGACCTCCCCTCGCAAATACTAATCAGACACAGAACGTGTGTCGTTAGCCGACTGGAAGAGATATCTTTCTGGGGCTATAAACTTCAGTAGCACTGTCCTGTATAGGACGCCACACTTGGTTGGCAATTATAGGTTACAATTCTGTATTGCTACAGTTTATCTCTCGCTCAGAGATTTACTATAGCTCTTTTACCCTTTCCTGTAGATCCCTTCACACTTTCTTCGTTCCCTCCACTTTTCTTTTTCTCGCTACCACCCTCTCTCATATTTCTTAGACTTTTCCTTCATTCTCATCACTTTCCCTCCTCATTTGCCTCACTCTGTCCTTTTCCTTTTTCTCTCTCTTTCGTCCCTCCCTAATTCTTCAATCTCTCTACCCCTAGCTCTCTCCTCTCCTTCCACGTGACCGGTGTTCGGCTAAGCCTGACCTTTCTTTCTTGGTTCGACTACCATCCATGTAGTATCTCTTATAGTCTTTCCCATGACTTTAACCTTGTATGTTCCTGCCGTAAGGCTTCACTTCCACACACGCCAGCTTATTTTAATTCATCCTTAGTCGAAAGACAAGTGTTGTTAATGTCCTGTTGTTTGTATTTGTAATTGTGTACCATTTGTCCGGTTTTTTTTATCGTCCTTGTTTTCGTATACATTCACTTGCTTTCTTTCAAAGAATCTAGTGCTCTTCGCTTAGATTTTCTTGGGTCCCCGGCCAGATTAGAGCAGTCTCGAGAGTAACCGGCCGAAACTGCAAAGACAATCTGGTACTCGACTGAAGAGTGAAAGCTCTGAATGACCCGATCTTGTTTTTTCTTGTTCTTTTTTGTATCGTCGAACTGTCCGAATGTTTTGTTGTCGCCTGTTACGTTATTGTTCCATTATTTGTTTTGTTATATATATATATATATATATATATATATATATATATATATATATATATATATATATATATATATATATATATATATATACACGTACACATACACGCGCATGTATTAATGTTTGTCTTAATGTGATGTCGCAACTCATTTCTACAGCTCAGTGAACTGGAGCAACGTGAAATAAAGTGTCTTGCTCAAGAACACAACACGCAGCCCAGTCCGGGATTTGAACTCACAACGTCACGATCGTAAGCTCGACGCTCTAACTACTGAGCCATGTGCCTTCACACACACAAACACACGCTCACACGCTCGCGCGCGCGCACGCACACACACACACACACACACACACACAAACACACACACACACACACACATATATTAGGGTTATGACTTTTTCACAACTCAATAACCCTATACTAATTCAATGAATAATGTTATAAAAGTCAGGAAACTAGCATTCATTTTACCTAATATGAAGAAAATGCCACCCCTAACTCAAGAAATTGATCACCACTTTTGACCCAAATTATGCAAAATCGTAGGTGGGTGGGGTCGTAATGCCTGCTCAAAGTTTTACCAAACTTGGTGTGCTGACTCAATGCAAAACAGAAATAGTATATCTGAAATTTCAGCTTTTTAGTTGAAGTAGTTTCAGAATTATGGGCTTTTAAAACTATAATTACTAGGTGGTGCTAGATTCACACTTCAGTATTTCCGCTGCCCAAATCTTTGTGAAAGCAAGAGAGATGTGGAATAAAAGTGTATTTATAGATTTTAAAGATGAGTGAATTGAAATTGTTCTATGCAAACGTTCAAGTAGGCTATTTTAAGACAGAGAACACGACAAGCATTCGATAACATACAAAATTTTAAAACAATAAATATTTTAAACTTCATAGGTTTAATTCCAATTTTTGATAACTGTATAAGTAAAAGGCTGCTGAATGTATGCAAATTTTTAAACATAACAAAAGATGAATATGTTTTGTTAGATAAAATAAATTGAAGCTGAAATTTCTACTTTTTACAAACATCATAAAGATCTTGAAGGCACTTGATTGCCCGTTCTGCACTCTGATTTGTTCTGGGAATTTCCAGTTTTGATAGTTCTCGACTCCAAACATTTTTTACAGAGGTCAATGCTTTTTTATGAACTTGCAGGCTACCACATAACTTCTGATAATCATGTGCATTGAACATTTGGTCAGTAAACCAAAAATCGACCCAGCTGTAAGAGATGAATCGACAAACATTGAGAAGCAAAACTCTTTTCTCTGGTAGAAGAATGAATGCGAAAAGAGCTAGTATTGTTCGAGAATTCCATCTTGCATTACTTAAGTTGGGTATTTTATGAAACTTTATAGTAGAAAATTTGCCGGTTTCTTCAAAGAAACGAAAAACTCTGGTCGAATGAAAGAGAAATTTCATGTCATCTCGCCATCCTGCTGATTCAGTAAGCTTTCTTCCCCATTGTTGAAATTAACCAGGAGTTTTTCGTAATTACTTAGAAACTCTGGGATGAATGTATATTCAATATTGGGAAATGACTTTTTTTCTCCAAGTTCGTTGTCCATTACAACACGAAGAACTCTGTCATGGATATGATGCTGACAACCAATAAATTGCGGTGCTTTCAAACCATTTTGAGCAAGCAGACATTGCAACTGAATGACAATGCGATTTCTCTTCCCAGCGTTCACACTCGTTGTAACAGTGACAATGATCTTTATACAGTTCCATTAATTGTATTCATCTAAAACAGCTGTTATTCCTTTCACAACAGTATCGGCTTTTCCGTTTGGTAATTGGAGTGCTTCTAACTTAACTTCTCTTTGTTCATTCTTTAAAACTAGCACTTGATATTCTTGGTCATCAATATGTTTACCATCAAAATACAATGACCAGTTTTCTAAATGTAGTGTTTTCTTCATTTTCCTTTTTAGTTTAACAGCTTCTTTGATAGTCGATCTGTAAATACCAGATTGGGAAGGAGTTTTGACATTGATTCAATCTTGAGATAATTATCAACAAACTGTTGCTGCTTTGGGGGTTGATAGCTTGAAAGATATTACTAACTTGGTTGCAGTTCCATTTTTGCTATACTCCCACCTTGTTTGTGTGGATGCTTCATCTGATTTTTCGGACTCTTGATATTCACTTTCAGTCTCTGCTTCAGACGTTGACGATGACACTGAAGTTGCTCTGGTTGAAGTTGGCATTAAGGACACTTTTCTTCTTTTGGATGGATGGATAGTTTTGGAACTGGCTACCTTGCATGCCCAACCTGTCCCTTGCTTTCAGCTTGAAGATAATATAACCTTCTATCCTCATTGCACAGCCATTCACGGTTACCCTTGTGATGTCAAAAATTTCTTTCAATGAATCGTATTTTCCTAGTTTTACACATTTTTCGTAGGTATTCAGTACTTTTTCTACTTTTGCTTGTATATTTTGAATTGATAAATATGGGACATTTAATTTCTTTTGTCATAAAAAAAGTTATTTTTTTCGAAATTTCCCTTTGTTCTTTCTTTCCTTCTTTTGAAGGTACCTCTAAGGAACAGGTAGCGACCGCCAATTTGAAGATTAATATAAATGTAACGAATATAACTGTTTTATCTTTTGGATATCTTTTGCTTTATGAATATAGATTTAGTGTGCAAGAGCGTCGATGGTTTTAGGTTTCCAAAGAGGCAATCACAACATCGTCGAAAGTGAGAGTAATAGTAGAGTACTTGTACAATAAGGATGGAATAAACATCGGTTTCAAATTTTGGCACAAAGCCAGAAATTCTGGGTGAGTGGGTAAGTTGATTACATCGACCCCAGTACTCAACTGGTACTTATTTTATCGATTCCCGAAAGGATGAAAGGTATAGTCGACCTCGGCTGAATTTGAATTCAGAACGTAAAAACGGACGAAATGCTGCTAAGTATTTTACCTGGCGTCCTAACAATTCTGCTACGTCACGACTTTAGGGTTGAAATAAATATCACAACGTAATTCTGTTCACTGCACCACTTTACTGCCATTTTCTAAGTGTACATACCTTTTATCTATGTACACACTCACAAACACTGAGATATGTATGTATGTGCTCGTGTGTGTGTGTGTGTGTGTGTGCTCGTGTGTGTGTGTGTGTGTGTGTGTGTGTGTGAACTTCTATAAAGAGAACTTTTTGGCCAAATTAGCTCTCTAATTGAAGTAATTTGGTCTGGTGGTAAGATATCTAATGATTGGTAATCGATCTGTTCGAACGGATAGCCGGTCATTTTGAAACTTCTGGCAACAAAAGATTGACAAAGTTTCATAATTGTAAGGAAAATAATATACAATACGATGGTATTAATATGAGTATGTATATATGTACGCACAAACACACACACACACACACACACACACACACACACACACACACACACACACACACACACACACACATGCATACATGCACATACATACATACAAACATACTTACATACATACATACATACATGCAAGAAACAATATAGCTGGGTTATTTTCTGTTTATGAAACAAATGATACCACAAATCTGGCATTAAAAGAGATTGGTTTTACAACAGCTCGCGTGCAAATGGGACCTACAGCAGAAACTAGCAATTCATATATGCTGTATCTGAAAAAAAGAAAAATAATAATAAGTTCTAAGGAATTGAAAATTCTTTGTCGGGTGTAGTTAATATTCTTCTCACAAGTTACTTACAGACAACTGATTAAAGAAACATTTAAATTGGTATGACATTACAAACATAGCAAGGTATTATTAACGATCTTATCTTTAGGTATTAGATCAAATAAATATTTTCTTTGTGTATTTTTTCAACTGTGTGTAGAAGAGCTAACACAGATCTTACATCCACGCCGCACATTCACTTAACACTTTTACAAAGGTGGCATAAACATATATTGTACGTGCAATATATATATATATATATATATATATATATATATATATACACATACTAATTTATTCATATACATACGCACACAAACCTAAAAATATATACATCTAGCCGAACATATTTTCTTCTGCTGCTTTTGTATAGTACATGTATTCTACGATATGTGTGTGTGTGTGTGTGTGCGCGTGCGTATATGTATGTGTGCGTACGTATATGTATGTGTGTGTATGTGCGTGTGCGTGCAATCACATACAAATATGCAGACGAACACATGTATATATGGGGTAGAGGGTGCTCTGGGTAGAGATAATACTTTCATTATTTGCTCCCTAATTCAAAGCGTTCGTTTGCATCACTGGTCCTTGATCATTTTCTAAATCTCTCCTGTGTAAGTATAAGCGCTAGAGCTTGTCAAACCGCTTCAACTAGCGGGAAAAACTGTGTGATGGAATGTTGTTAACACGGTAACATCAAGCGAATGACTTCCATGACGAAGTCACAGCGCACACAACGTTTACAGACGAATTGTAGCGGTCTGTTATAGTTATGTACAGCTTACGAACAAGGAGGACCACTTAGTCTTGGCATGTAAATATTTCTATCCCGGACCGATCACAGTGATGTGTGTGTGTGTGTGTGTGTGTAAGAAGATGCAGTAAATATCCATCTGGTGATGCAATTCAAATGTTCACGACAGAAACAACATCATCATTATTATTACTATGGCCAGGTTCCAACCCAGGTTGCAGCAACAAAGTACACCTGTCACACTTCTCAGTCCATCATCATTGCCTCGAGGTCCTGGATACATTCCAGGCCAGTGTTTGTAATCAAGTTGTCGATGTAAGTGTGACGACGTTTTCCTCTTCAGAACATCATGTTTGTCACATAGAATGTAAGGTCTCTGAAGCAAGCAAGAAAATCGCAAGAACGATATCGAGAAGTACACTGGCGTCTTCGGCTCTAAGAAACCAGATGAAAGAACACTGACAAAAATTTAGACGAGAGAATCTCATATACACTATATCAGGAAAAAATAGTTTTCTATAAATTTTAAAAGCCCTATTAAGAGAATTTTCAATTTCTGCATCTTCTGTGAGAAATATGTTGGGTGCCAAAGAGAATGAATCAGGAGATGAATCTCTAATTTTTTCCTCAAGTAAAGATATATTCGACACAGTTGCACCTCATTAGAACAAGATGTTAGAGAGGAGTGACTGTGGTGAGAAATTCGTGTACACAAGATTTTGCTAACCTAATACTGAATGGAGTTAGAAAGAGAAAAATAAGGTGGTTTAATCTGCTAGTCAGTCACGATGAGTCAACGAATGCTACCACGAAATGTTTAATCTCTAACTAAATAGCACTTACCGCCGAGTAAGCCTAACTACTACAAGTCATCTAATGTGCATAATATTAAGATTACCTACTTTTACATCGATTTACACATTACACGCTTCAACAGAAGAATCATCCAACATTGTACACTTTGTCACAAGCAGCCGCCTACAACTACCGAAATCAATAAATTTATTCATTGATGAAATTTTCATTCTCCAAGATAGTGGTCAGTAAAAAACACTTATCTGATCTGTGCGCATTCCAAGCTACTACACAGAACTCAGAGCCAATGATTTCAAAGGACCTTCAAGAAAAACGCTACGTCGATGTCCCAATGTATCTGGCGGCTTCAGGACCAGAGAATGAACAATCCCAACATAAGAGGAATATTCTCAACAATGTCCCCTTTATTCACCATGACTGTGCAAGTGCCGATTTTATCTCTGTGAAGATACACATATTTCATCTAGAGAATTCTCTATTAGTTGATTTTTATGCCATTAGGTTTTAACTTTGTTGTTTTAAGGTAAATTTTACAGAAATTTCAACTTCACTGAAATTTCTGAAGAAATGTAGCCTACTCACATTTCATATTTCAGTGTTACCCACTGTTCGGCAGCAAAACAACATTTGCTATAACAAACCTAACAGTCATCATGCTAGGGGCTAAGTTACCTGACTCGAAATGGTTGAAAAGAACAAGGTTTACACATCATTCAATAACTTGATTTTAGAATTCGCGGCTACTCACTCTTTATTATCATCGCATCAACTAACCCAGACGATTTTGCTTCATGCGAAAGAATAAGTATACACAATATGCACACACTCACAGACACACAAACACACATACATTTACATAATAATTGTTCAAAGTTGAGTCTGCGGAGTTGCAGCTCAGCCTGTCTCGTTAACACTTCTCGAAGACTGGGAACGGAAGTCTCCAAATAGTGATTCGCACAGACGCAACTTTGAACAAATATCATTCTGCATTATCACACAATATTGGGTTCTTTCTTTTGCTTAATAGCAACTCTCATCAGTGTGACTATCACTCTATTATATGTGCGTCTGTGCATGTATGTATGTATGTATGCATGTATGTATGTACGTACGTACGTACGTTCGTATGTATGTATGTATGTATGTATGTATTATGTATGTATGTGTATATGTATGTTTGTACGTATGTGTGTACATATATATGTACAGATGAAATAGCTG
>NC_142928.1:139554782-139572282 GCF_046866305.1 Octopus bimaculoides
TGGCCAATTTTGGCATGGAATTAGTGGTTACAATGAGGGCACAAAATAGGAGAGCGAAGATCCGTTATGAATCTTGCTTTCATTGTAACCCTCCTCTCTTTAGCTTCTCTGATCAGGTTAGGTTTACTCCAGTATACACAGCACTACGCCACAGTGTGCGATCCTGAGCAAGATGAACCCACGTGTCCTTGCATTTCTAGCTGTCTCGAGTGCATCCTCGGATCTCTTTACCTATGCATAATGAATATATGAATATACATTTAGATATTTTTGCGTATGCTAAATTCTGTGTGTGTGTGTGTGTGTGTGTGTGTGTGTGTGTGCGTGCGTGTATAGCCATAAACATCAGAATCTTCAGATGAGAACAAAATCTAGAAACGCTTATGAGACTTCTGTACATCGTATTTCCAAATTAACCTTGAAAGACTAATTAGAAAATATGAAAAGTTATTAGTAAAGATAATCAAACTCGGAAATGTCAGAAAGAACATGCACACATATATATATTTAAATGTACGTATATGTACGTTTAATGTTTGTTTATTATGTCAAGTTATATGTGTATACAATTTAACATTAAACTCAAAGATTACATAGTATTTTAATGGTGTACAGATTCATTCAAGGGTGTACAGATTCCTCTAACTGTGCTATACTTCGGTTCTCTTTGGCAAGTTGGGATTTTTGTTGTATGGAAAGGTAGGTGAGGTTATGGAGATGATATTTAGGTGAAGCGTAAGTAGATCAGGGAAAGATTTGTGAAGGAAAGACGAATGAAGAAGGATAAGAGGAAAATATGTATTTGTAGTGAATGAGTTGACAAAGTAATGGAAAGGAGATTTATTTTGGTTTGGTACAGGAATTTTATTGTTCAGGGTTCAGTCACATATGGAAGTTCTGTTGTAATCAGATATGTCAAATTCAAATGCGATTTTGTTGTTTTAGGCTTCACAAAATAATGTTTGTAGGTAAACCAATTGGTCACACAGCGTTAGGTCACAACTGGCCATGTTTCTGAAATACTAAACATATTCAAGCTAGTTGTAATCTGGGGAAAGCATTTTCAGAATAGTCAACAGTTATAAAGTATGTAAATGCAGATTTGTGATGTCAAAGTTCCATAAAGAGCATAGATACCATGAAGTTCTTTTTCAAGTTCTTGAACATGCTTGACAAAAAGTGACCTTGACCCATATGACCTCATAATTGAAACATTAAAGGCACGTTCAAAATACCAATTGTCATAAGAAACAAAAGTTCAACAAAGCATGTCTCATCTAGTTTGCAATGATAGTCACACTAAATTCAGCAGAGCGTGGGCATATCTATCTGCAGACAAATTCCGCAAATATGAGACCTGTATGGTGTTAAGGACCACAAAAATACGTTGCTTCTTAAGATCTAATTGCATAAAGGATACTTCTGTCATCATTATGACATCTGAAACTGGTTAGGCTGAAAATAGTGAAAGTTGCACAAGTTTGATATTTTTTTATTTACTGAAGATACTTAAATAAATACTTTTGTTTTTTTATGTTTGTAGTTGTATTTATGTTAAATGACATTGGAAAACTGCGTTTTCAAAGTTACGACAAGCTCCATACATGGGTTCGCATTTGGTGAAGTTAAATCGATCCTTAGAAATGGTGGGAATACCAGACATGTTGAAAATTGGACATCTGAGTTTGTGAAAATGTTTCATGTGATAAAACAAAATGGATTTCATTTTTGAAATTAGTACCGTAGAATCAGTAGGAAACATGTCTCCAACATCAGACAGCAATAAACCCTGTTCCCCAGTGCAATAATTTATTATTGACAATGACTTCGAAGTTTCGGTCAGTTAAACCACCCTCGAACTGTTTAGCTGGCCAAAACTTAGAAGTAGTCACTGTCAGTGATATTCTTGTTGAAGTATAATAAATTTGTACTCAACAAAAGTATACAATAATCCACCAAATAATTGTTAAACTGTTTTTATTATAACTGAACATAGACCCAAACAGTAATATATATATATATATATATATATATATATATATATATATATATATATATATATATATATATATATATGCGTGTGTGTGTGTGTGTGTGTCACATATATATATGTTACACATACAAACAGATATATATATATATATCTATGTAACATATGGTATAATTATAAACAGGGCAAATTTTAGGTTTTTCTGATAAAATAATGAACAACCTTAATCGATTTTCGAAACTTATTGGGTTCTCATCAGAGGCGTCTACATCATTCTGACAATCTCCGGAGAAAAACAAGCAGCCAAACTGTTTATATATATATATATATATATATATATATATATATATATATATATATATATATATATATATATATATAGATATATATATATGCATATGTATATGTATATGTATATATGTATGCATGTGTGTGCATGCGCGCATGTGTGTATAACCACACAAGTGCTTATTTATTGATTAAACAGATGTTTTTATATATAGATGATAAAATGAGATACGTTAGATGAATTCATAATTTAAGCGGCGAGAGTTTGCTCAAAATAAAAACGATATTTGTAAGAGTTACTTACAACGTTGCAGGTGCTGCAGTTGTTTATACATCATATATATCAAAATAAATGCATGCAATAAAAAATTGAAAAGATAGTAATACTGACAGCGTTTAATATACAATACACTGACACTACATCAACAATATATAATTTTAGTTTATTACAAATGTTGTAATATGGAATTTTGTCATATGAAATAATGTTACGTGAATGTTATAATATGAAATTAAGTTCGATTTGTTTCGTAGGTTTCCTTTCTGATTTTTGTTCTTTGGTTTCAGTGATTTGTTTTCAGGCAAGATGGGGACGCTGCTTTCACCATTCACATTCATCATATTAGAATTGAGTTATTATTTTTGTTTGTTGATTATTATATCGATTTTTATTCATTGAACTACGAAGTCAAGATTTTGATTTAAACGCGTCCAGTTCAAATCACAAAAGTCAAAATCGTCTCACAATTCTTTTGAATATTATATACATACATACACTCACAAACATAATCATATACATATATCTATATATATATATACAGGAGCACTCTGTCTGTTACGACGACGAGGGTCCCAGCTGATACGATCCACAGAACAGCTTGCTCAGAGTGTGACAAGGCCGGCCTTTTGAAATGCAGGTACTACTCATTTTTGCTAGCTGAGTGGACTGGAGCGACGTGAAATAAAGTGTCTTACTCAAAGACACAACCCGTCGGCGGGAATTGAACTCACGACCTTACAATCGTGAGCCGAATGCCCTAACCACTAAGCCACGCGCTTTCACAATATATATATATATATATATATATATATATATATATATATATATATATATATATATATATATATATATATATATATATATATATATATATATATATATATATATATATATATATATATATATATATATATATATATATATATATATATATATATATATATATATATATATATATATATATATATATATATATATATATATATATATATATATATATATATATATATATATATATATATATATATATATATATATATATATATATATATATATATATATATATATATATATATATATATATATATATATATATATATATATATATATATATATATATATATATATATATATATATATATATATACATATATGCATATATACATACATATATACATACATATATATATGTATATATGGATATATGGGTAGAGGACGTCACAAAACGTAAACAATATTAAATACGAAGACCAACTTGGGTATGCAAACAACAAGAGAAACAAATGGAAAACAAGACAAGTAACATAAAGAACGAATCTTCAACAGTTGTTGGTTGTCCATCTGCTCCTCATTTCGAGTATTTAACGACAATATGAGGCTTCGAAAGGCAGTTGCTCCCGTGAACCAAAATAAAATTTGGGATTTGCGGAGGGTCAAGGTCGGTAACAAAAACAGCAGAGTGGAGACTAATAGTTCTAATATTAATAGTTGAACTTTCACAACACCGTCTTCAATCGTTATCAAATCTTCGTACTTTATCAGGACATTTTTGTTTGTCGACAGCTGGCGGGTTCCACCTCCAACCGCCGACGCAAAACTTCTTTTTTGTTTATTTTCTTGTTTGAAAGCTTTTCACGTCAATATTCCTCTTTGCAACAGTACACATTGATGGTTGGGGAAATTCACTTCCAGAAAAATCCGAAATATCGCCAAATATTAAACTTTCAATCTTTTTTGCCCCCCTGTCGGTAAACGACACTTCGCCAGACAAAGTTACACTTTTCGGCATCTTGCCAGCAATTAATGTTTCCCCCACAGGGAAAAACACGATAGTTTTCGAACGAAGACTATCACACAAATATTTATAACAGGAACAATAATTGTAACAGGAAATAACACAAAGACAGTCAATAGAAACTTGCACCTACTACTATACAGACGCTCTCCAATAATAATAACCAATAAATCCAAACTCACACAGACGAAATACCGCTAAGCATTTCGATCGGCGTGCTAGCGTTTCTTATTTGTTTATTGCCCACAAGGGGCTAAACATAGAGTGGCAAACAAGGACAGACAAAGGGATTAAGTCGATTACATCGACCCCAGTGCGTAACTGGTACTTAATTTATCGACCCCGAAAGGATGAAAGGCAAAGTCGACCTCGACGGAATTTGAACTCAGAACGTAACGGCAGACGAAATATCGCTAAGCATTTCGCTCGGCGTGCTAACGTTTCTGTCAGCTAGCCACCTTGATATATTGGAAAATGACGTATATGCTTTACTTCTTTATTCATTGTTTGGACTCGGTCATCGGTTCTTGAACATGCTGGATTGTATGATGCTTGTGTACAAAGTTCAGCATTGCATGATCATTGAAGATGGACACTAAATGCAGGATATGTGTGAAGGCTAGAAAGAAATAAGGTGGTCATGCTCTGCAAGATGTGTAATGTTAGTATGTATGAAGACTGAATAATTGAAAGAACTGAAAGAAAAAAAAAACTGGTTGCAAGAGGGGTATCAGATGTAGTGTGCAAGAGAGATGATTGTACTGATGCAGAGATGGGATGCTTTTGTAGAATAGCAACTCAATTAAGAAATTCAGTCAAAATTCACATGGGAGGGTCCATTGGAAGAGGAAGACTGAAGAAGACATGAAGGAAAACTGGTGAAATCTGATCTAAAGAGGCTGAACATTTAGGAGGTGATAAATTCGAATAAAAAAAAGTCTTCAGTCTGAAACTACCGTAGAAAAATATGAAAAATGTAGCTCGGATTGTTATCGGACGGGAAATCATGAGTTTTGCATTGAAGTTCCTAAGTAGACGCCATTACTTGTGCCTACACGTAAAGAGGTTTACTAATTCAGAATAAATATTAGGAGCGATTGAGTGGTTAAGAAGCTTGTTTTGCAGTTATGTGCTTCCGGTACCTCGGTAAGCATCTTCTTATGTCTTCTACTATTGTCCTGCATCGACGCATGTCTTGTGAGTGAATTTGGTTGATGGAAAGTTTGTGGAAGCTTGTTGTATATATGTATATATGAATGTTTGTGTTTATTTCCTCCACCGCCGGACAACTAGTGCTGGCTTGTTTACATCCACGTAAGATATCAGTACGGTAAGTACCAGATTTTATATATATATATATATATATATATATTGTTGTTTGTTCCTTCTCGAGCCATGCTTGGCTCATAAGGGTCGGTTTCCCGGTTTCTTTGACGTATAGGGTTCCCAACCCGGGCGGGACGCGTGGAGCTTAGGTGTTTCACTCATAAACACACACATCGCCCGGTCTGAGATTCGAACCCACGATCCCTCGACCACGAGTCCGCTGCTCTAACCACTAGGCCATGTGCCTACACACACACACACACACACACACACACACACACACACACACGTATATATGAATAATTCATTTCTGTGTGAGTTAGAGTTTGAGAAACCAACTAAGGGATAGTACCTAGCCAATATACTGCTGGTAGTGTACCCAATTATTCATAGCCAAGTGCTAGTTATTGCATGGTAATTTCGCAATTGAGTACTATATATGGGCAGGGGGTAAAATGTGGTTTACCCTTGATTCATACGGCAAATAAGAAAACGGAGAGGATATAAAATCAACAGACGTCAGCCGGTAAACATTCCAGTAGGTCTATTTATTCAAATGTATTGGCTGAATACACACACATGTATGAGTGGTACAGATTAGCGAGTGGAAAAAGCATATTCGTACTCTACTCTATTTAAAAGGAGAAACATACCTTTGCTATTCTTAACTGACTTTTATATGTGTTAACTCCCACAACCACTTTGACCATCTGAAAAAGATTAGGTGCACATCAACTATCCAAGCCTTGTCTGCTCATCCCTGCATAACACTGAAGAGATGGCCGTAAGGGACCAGTACCTGCGCACCCATTTAGTTTTTTGCCAATTTGCTCATTTGCTCATTTGATTCTAGATGCTTATATGTATTCACACCCTTGTTTATGCAGTTACCAGCTTTTTCCACTCGTTAATCTGTACCACTCATAAATGTGTGTGTATTCATCTAATACATTTAAATAAATAGACATATTAGAATGTTTACCGGCTGATGTCTGTCGATTTTATATCCTCTCCGTTTTCTTATTTGCTATATACATAAATACATACATATATATACATACATATATATATATATATATATATATATATATATATATATATATATATATAAGTTTTTGTATATATTAATATTATCTCAGTTTTAAAAAATCTTGACAATGTAAATATGTTAATAGTTACCATGGGTAGCAAAAATCACGCAAAAAACCCTCAAGATATCACACCCGTTTTATAGGTAGAGATACCAAGTTAAAGTGATGCATTTTGAGTAGATATGAATAATAACAATAAATGGAGCAAAACGCATATAAATAAAAGTTCCTTTAATTCCTACATATGTTTCAAAATATATGTGCACTCTACTCCAAAGAAGTAAGAGCTGCTGGAATTCCACATATATTCATCGTCAGGGAACCAACATATAGAAGCAAGACAAATGTGAAATGATGAGGTAACTTACGAGTTATAATATTATAACATATTATAACATATTTTGAAACATATGTAGGAATTAAAAGAACTTTTATTTATATGCGTTTTGCTCCATTTATTGTTATTATATATATATATATATATATATATATATATATATATATATATATATATATATATATATATATATATATATATATATATATATATATATGTATATATGGGTTCGATGTATTCGAATAAACCCTTCAATATGTTGCCCCAGTATGACTGCAGTCCGATAACGGATACAAGTACATGCGACAATATTCCTCAATGATTTATCTCCCTTGGATTGATGCATCACGTCATTCATCACATTACTTCCACACAAAACATGCACAGCTTCCATCAAAATATATTTAAAAAAATTAAGCGATTTTATTATTAAAGTTTTTGTACAAAAGAAACTTGGATATTGAAAAAATATCAAAACAAGCGCAGGTATATCTATCGGGGAAATATAATAATGGAAAGGAATAAAAATTAAGTAAAAAAGAATATACGAAAATGTAAAACAATTTTATATTACTTTTCTTTCTTCTTATAAGATCAAGGAGAAAGACCAGAAGCATTAACAGTGGGAATTATGTTGATTCATTGAGTCAAGTAATCAATTTATTTATTAGAATAGCTGTTGATGACAACCCTATCCTCATGTCATCATTTTATTGTCTGTAACTTAATTTTTACAAATGTTACAGAAACCTGGTTCATATAGATATGTGGCGACAAAGGGAACAAGTCTTTGAAGGCTTGCTGAATAAAAGAAGTAGGAATGGATCTATGAGTTTCAATCAGAAATAAGCACAAACTGAACGAAAAAAAAAAAAGTCTAGAACTGAGGACCCTTCGGCTCCTCTTTTGCTGGTTAGTCATTTTTCACTTCTGACAGATCAATGGTAAAGTGTCTCAATATCTATCTTTCTGTAGGTATAATGTATTCCAGAATGTATTGTTTCAAAATGTTTAAATATGTTGCACGTGAGAACCACTCCGTATGACTCAATAGAATTGACTACTCAGAGCCCATTGTATTGTGAATAACTGTGTGTGAACAAGCGGTGATCAATGCTCATTGCACAGATGAAATTAACAGCCTCAATAACTGCCTACAAAACCATTTCAAATTTTCAGGAAGATATTTCAGACATAATGCATATCTGTGGAGAAACAATGTGTTATCACATGACATGCTTGTTTTTCATAACTGCAATGGTGTCTAATCTGTAGTAAAGGCTCCATTAGTAAAAGTTAAACAAACTATACCACGGAGACCGTTTCTCTCAAAGAAGATTTTTGATTTATGCATTACATCAAGATCCTTCGTGCCTTGATGTAGTTTCACAGAAGAGAAATTCATATTTCACTTCTTTTCGACTTAATAAAAGCTAGCAATTAGCAACTTCGCAGGAATAATCAATTTGCACAGAATTGTTTGCTCAGCTCAGCTAAATTACAACAGTTCAATAACTTCTCTCAATTATATCTTGATGGTTGAAGTAATACCCTAATGAATAGTGTCATAAGATGGGTATATGATTTAAATCTTCTACTTTACTCTTTCCCTCACATACATGTTCCACTTTGCCGTTCACGCAATGCTTAATGAACTTTCGACAATGTCATAAAGTGTTATTTTGTTTGTGCTATTCATTGTGTTATGTGATAAGAAGCCACAAGCATTAGTTTATCATTAGATATGAATTTTCAAGTTTAATATATTCACCAATATTCAGATATAATATATTCACCTTTTGTCATGTGAACTTTTACACTAGGAATAAATTTACTCTTGTTTGTGAGTCACTCACAGAGAAATATTTATATTTACCATTCTTTATCATTTATATCTATCGTCCTTTGTACAATCAGTTGAGATCAAACTCCACCAAATCGTTGATTCATCAATTAGCGATGTCCCTGTATTGAGAAAAAACACAACTACACAAATATTATACCCTTGAACATACTTAAATATGTAGAATATTCAGCCTAAAGGACAATGCTCCACCAAGGCCTTTTCGATGATGAATAAGGTAAACTAAAGAAACCAAAAAAAGGGAACAAAGTTATATTTAGGTATATAGGAAACTTGATGAAAGGTATACAAAACGTGAGCGGGAGTTCTGCCTTCTATTTTTCAGGGAGAGTGTATGGAGGAACTCATTAACTTGTGCTCCCTTTTATGGCAATACTATGCGATTTCAGAGAGATTTGCTGCCATTTCGGAAATCTCGATGCAACCGCTTAGAGGCCCTCTCATCGGTTCTCTTATAATAAAATATATAGCATATCAGAGCGGCCGTCATTTTTTTTTTCTTTTTTGACTCCAATACTAACTTTCTTCTACTTAAAGAAATCTATATTATTGTCGACTGTGCCAGATTATGTGTAAGTATTGATTTCTAACAGATGAACAAAAGCCTCAACTTTGTAGGGAAGATGTGGTCGATTATATCGACCCCAGTACTTATTGTATTGACCCCAGAAAGATGAAGGACAAAAATCGATTTCGGCGGGATTTGAACTCAGAAAATAAATGTCCTGTAACTTTATACCACAAGGCATTTTGTCTGACCTGGAGCCAAACAACAACTACATCTGCAGAAGCATTAATAACCGCGTTTAGATCGGCTCCACTAAAGAACTAAGTAATATAATAATAAATATACTTCGTTTGCAATTTCAATCAAATAACACTGTTTTGATTGAAATTATAAATTACAGTGCGAGAACAATGTTCTGCCGCTGAAATTAAAAACATGCTAGTATTTAAACGAGTAGATGAAACTTCGTCGATATCGACGGTGAGCATTCAGTTTTTTCGACCAACTGAAATCCTACTCGTGGAAATAACATGTATGCAGCTGAGTATTCCACACACATATGTAAAAATTAAGTAAAGTTCCTTCCCAACTCATAGACTCATAGGACCGGTTTCCCGGTTTCCGTGGCATATATATCCCCCATCCAGATATGGGACGCCGGTCCGTCTGTCGCAGGATTACTCAATTTTGCTGGCTGAGTGGACTGGAGCAACGTGAAATGAATTGTTTTGCTCAAGAACACAACGTGTCGCCTGGTCCAGGAATCGAAACCACAATCTTACGATCATGAGCCCAACGCCACAAACCACTAAACTACGTGCTTCCACTCCATTCACGTAAACCATTAATATAATTTTTAAGAAGGATTGATGTGACACAATATGAAAGAACTGGATCTTTCAATTACAAGAAGCATCCGAAGAAAACCAACGAAGAATTATCCCAATACTGGATTGGTATTTATGGACAGGGTAAAAGGCATAGATGACTTCAGCTAGGTTTGAACCAAGATTGCAGAGACCATAAAGAATACAAGATATTCTATCTGATACTATAACGAATTTTTTCTTTTTCTTTTCTTCTCTTTTTTGTTTTGTTTTGATAATCGTATAATGTTGAACTCGCCGTTGTTTATTTAAAAGATTATTAGCTTGGGAAGTAATTATAAAACTTAGTTGTAGACTATGTTAGTTAGTTATGGGAGCCCTGTATAATTAAAAAAAGACTTAAGTGGCTGTAACTGATATTGAATATTTTCTGTACAGTTGAAAAATTGTGAAAGCAAAGAAAATTCAAGTTGTTTTCATAAAGGTAATTAAGTCTGCCGCCCGTGCTACGATGTGTAGTTTCTTTCAAAATTCAGCAAAACTAATTGCAATAAAAATATTTAAAAATCTAATACCTTTTAAGCATTATTTTCAGACAAGAAACTAAAATATTTCTCTAAAATATTTTAAATATTACTTGCCCACCTTTCTTCTTACCAAACGGAAAGAAAGAAAGAATCCAGTAATACTCACTCGGTGTCTTATTATATTTCTATTTCCTTCATTTTACAATAATTTGTATTTGTGTGAGTTATTAGATGTATCTGAGAAATATTTAATAAGTTCTGAAAACTTTCGTTACCTCGAAGGGAAAACTTGAAAAGGAATTTTGACAGATAATTTATTCACATCAGCCAGTGATCATTATTGACTTGCAAAATACTCTGTGTTGCTCAGACAGAAAAATGACTATGCAAGTTGTTTTCATATTGCCTAGAATTGCTTTGAATGAAGATGTATTGTAATAGGAAACATTGTGATAGCACTATTTGTAGATATACTATGTTTTTGATTTCACCTGCCATGGCACAATTAGGAAGACTGTTAGATCTAGCTGTACGCAAAGCAAGATTCCTTAAGCTGCGGTCCAGAAACTATCAAAACTTTCCAACAGGGTTTATTGATTGACATAACGAACCTAAATTTGCATGAGAAATTGAAGTATTCTAAATCGATTGGGAACATGTGCTGGTGTGTGTAAAATTGTGGGTATATTAATGCAGCTATTAGTTGATTCAGGAATAAGGCTAATTTGCTATTATACGTTGAAAATTAAGAAGTCGAAGAAAATTCATAGAATTAAACGTGTTTGTAAAGCACGTTGAAATGCAGAAATGATTAGATTAAGTATTTTTATACTAAAATTTAAGTTTTCATGAAAGTACAATGAGAAAGCAATGGCTATACCGAGATCGGAGGCAGATAGAAAAGCATTATAAAGAGAGGGGGATTAAATAGATTAGACAGGCGAAAGTTTGATAGTGAGGCAGAGAAAGAGACAAGAGAAATTGACGGTAGCCACAAACCAAGCGAGGTAGGTAGTCAAGCAAACAGATAAGTGACCGTAGAGATGACTGGCAGAAAGCGTGATACAAGAAGTGATAGCGTAATAGGTAAGATGAGAAACATCAAAGTTATATATAGCTAGAAATTGAGGAAGCGGGCTGGAGAAATTTGTACACGATAACGAGCTCCAGGAAGAAAACGGATCCAAGCTTCAAGCAGAAAATTTAGAATTCCTGAAAGGAAATGGAAAAATACCGTCGTTTTCGATGGGTACTTTGCTCTCTCTCTCTCTCTCTCTCTCTCTCTCTCTCTCTCTCTCTCTCTCTCTCTCTCTCTATATATATATATATATATATATATATATATATATATATATATACACAAACATCACCACAGGCACACACACAACCGCAAATATATATACATACATAAGTATGTATGCATGCATGTATGTATATTATGGAGATAGCGATCGGAATAAAAACACCAATCATATGTTTATTGAACATATATCGTTCTGTTTTCTTGTATTTTTGAATTTGTTAAATTTTCTACCTCACAAATTATATCCTTATCTTCCCCTGTATTTATATCTATCTTAAATACCGCTATGTTTTATCTAACCTAAGAAATCGTAGAAATAAGCAAAGCCATATTTAACGTCTATTAGTATCAATAAATATGTTCTAAATAGAGTACCGATGAGAGAAACAACAATACGAAACTTAAAGTACAAATTCAGTGCAAAAAAAAAAAAAAGAGTTTAATATTCCATATTGTGGAAAGGAAATGTAATACTGCAAAAACAAAACCAAAACAGAAGTCTCATAAATCGGAAAGGAAAATGAAGACATTCTTACACATTCACTTTTCCACCACTTCCTCCTTCTTATATTTCTCTGTTTATTTCGCTTCATTCTCTCTCACACTCTCACTCTTTCTCATTCACAGACGTTTGCGCACATATTACTCTCTGTGTATTATAAGCGCACTTACAAAAGCAAGTATTCACATTCACTAATGCACTTTCATAGTCAAACACATTGAAGCATCTATACATTCGTTGAGGCACCTTCACAAGCACACATGCACACGCAATCAATAAACAGACATTACTTCAAAGAGAAAATCAAACAAAAATAGAATAAAAGCTATCTTACAAGAATAATGATCTTGCACGAATAAGAAAAAAAGAAAGAAAAAGAAGAAAGAATGCGGGATAAGGTTGGATGTGGGGAGTGTTTCAAGATATAAGAATATTTTCGGGACACAAAGCTAAGTAAATATAAACACTTAGACATTAATAGGTCTGGTATATGACAAATGGATTTTATTGAAAGATAAATGCTATAGAACATAAAAATATCAGACATAAAACTAATTTGGAGAGAAGTATTCTGTGTTACATTACGAAGAGTGAACATTGCTTACAGAAACTTATTCCAATATATCTATGCGTAGTTTCACAAAAGAGTTAGTTTAGAAGCTCAGTTGACATTTGCCAGAGGTTGCATAAAACACAATCGTGAAATTATGATAATGATTCCATCTATTTCATATTGACACACTGACATAAATAAATATAAAACTAGCATAATTAGTTAACTAGTTATTTAGACTATAGATCAGAATGAGATAGCAGGAATTTCTCCGAGTCAAGACCGCCATTCAAAGTCTCATTACCGGTCAGCGTTTGATGTTGCAGGTAATAGCTTCAACTCATAAATGATCCAGCTTACTTAGCTATAAATATGTATGATAATATCAGTTATGTTAACATGCCTGCTGCTACAAACAGTGGGAACGTTGTATAGTTAATGACTGCTTCATTTATTGTAGTGATTAGTTCAAAGAATTACCTTGTACATAGAGGGTCTCGGCTCGTTGCATTGCCTTAGATAAAGATAGAATCTTGTGAATTGATGGATTATGAAAGTTCATATTACGTACTAGGTGGTTATTTATGATGATAGAATACACATATATGAAATATTGGTTTCCAATTTTAGCACAAGGCCAGCAATTTTAGGAAAGGGATAAGTCGATTAGATCAACTCCAGTGTTCGACTAGCACTTATTTTATCGATTCTGAAAGGATGAAAAGCATAGTCGACCCCGGCGGATTTCGAACACAGTACGCAAAGACGGACTAAATGCCGCTAAGCATTTTGCCCGGCGTGCTAACAATTCAGCCAGCTCGCCGCCTTAAATATATAAAATACTGGATTCAAATTTCGGCACAAATTTCAGCAGTTTCGACGGAGGGGGTAAGTCGGTTACATTGACCCCACTGATCAACTGGTTTTTTATTTTATCGACCCCGAGAGGATGAAAGATAAAGTCGACCCCAGTGGAATTTGAAGTCAGAAAATAAAGACGAACAAAATGCCGCTAATCATTTTGTCCGGCGTGCAAACCATTCTGCCAGCTTGCCGCTTTAAACATATAAAATTTTCCTTTCTACTCCAGTACGCAACTTGTACTTAATTTATCGACCCCGAAAGGATGAAAGGCAAGGTCGACCTCAGCGGAATTTGAACTCAGAACGTAGCGGCAGGTGAAATACCGCTAAGTATTTCGCCCGGCGTGCTAACGTTTCTACCAGCTCGACGCCTTACATATTTATAATATTAAGACCCTGTAGATTAATTTTAGATCTGAGGAAAAGCGACACAGTGGATGTGATTTGGGAAGTAGGTTTGATATTATCTGATTTTAGAATCCCTATTTCTGGACAAATCCTAAAAGACATGTAGAAGATTTTTATTGCAAGAAATAGAAACCTAATATTTAAGATCGGAATGAGATGATTGGGCGCGGCCTTTTGGACGTTTGCGAATAGGAACTGTTTTGGCGAGAGTAATTTTGTGACTGGGGCCCAACACACACACAAACACACACACACACACACACACACACACACACACACACACACACACACACAAGTACACGCGCGCACGCATACGCATGAACACGCAGAAATATAAATATACATTGTGTGAGTGAGAGTGAGATGGAGAGGCAATACAATTTATCAACTGAACACGATTGACGTAAACACTTTTCCTCTCCTCAACAGAGAAAATCAGCCTGGGAGAGAGAGACCGTAAGAGAGAGAGAGAGATACAGAGAGAGAGACAGGGAGAGTAAGATAGAAAGATATATATATATATATATATATATATATATATATATATATATATGCATAGGGAGAGGGAGAGAGAGAGAGAGAGAGAGAGAGAACGTGAGGAATCAGAGACGTCAAACTGGTGGTGGTCTAAAAGCTCGAAATATAACGTCTCAAACGAATTTCAAATTTTAGAGCGACAAAGGTGATTTACGATATTTTGATCGGTATTTTACAACAGAAATTTCATTATAAAAAACCTTAATGAGATATTTTACACTTGACAGTGACTTCTTGGAAACAATGCAAATTTTAAAGCATTTTCAAAGATTTGTAATGATAGCGCTGAATTATAATAGATTGTGTGCGTGCGTGCGTGCGTGCGTATGTGCGTGCGTGCGTGTGTGTGAATGTGTGTGTGTGTGAATGTGTGTGTGTGTGTGTGTGTGTGTGTGTATCAATGTATCTATCTCTCCCACCACTTGGATACCGGTGTTGGTTTGTTTACTAAGTAATACTAACTTGGCTGGTTGCTGCATGACGCTGTGACTTTTCATCCACCCAGACACTTAACACGTTCTCCATATCTCGCGAGATTTTACTGCATGTTAGCGTAGAAGTATTATATCCACTTGAATTTTGCATGGCAACTTCTAATTTGTCAGATTTCATCTTTGGTTTCTTTTTATTTTGAGAGTGCAAATTCCGATGATTTTCCATCAATACTTTCCTTTTCTCCTACTTTTACTCTTTTACTAATCCTTAATATGATGTTTAATGATACTGCTTACGCATACGTGGCATAATTGGATAACAAGGAGACTGAAATAACTGAGAAATTATTGAGCTTTAATTAATTATGAAATCGCTATATAAGAGGTACAATGTGGAAACATTCCACAAAGCAAAAGACAAGGAGTACATGATTGATTGGGTCCTTTTATGCGTCGTAATAAAGCAAAGAAACGATTCATTATGAGAAGGTTCAAATTTAAGCGAGAAATATCTGGAACGGAATGGCACTGAGATTCGGGTTTTGGCTTTTTATTTACGTGATTTTGACAGTTAAATCATTGAAACCTTAAACTGCGTCATAACTAGAAGTCATAGGAAACATAAAACGAATAGTAAATTTATGCGTGTATATATATTTCATGCGTGAGTGTGTGTGTGTGTGTTTGTTAGTGTGTGTGTGTGTGTGTGTGAACGCGACGAACTGACGGAATTGTTAGCACTTCCGGAAAAATACTTAGCAGTATTTCATCTGTCTTTAAGTTTTGGAATCAAGTTGCGACGAGGTCGACTTTGCCTCTTATCTCTTTCGGGTACTCTATAAAATGAGTACCAGTTGAGCACCGGGGTCTATGTAATCGACTTACGCCAACCCCGTAGATTGCTGGTTTTGTGCCAATATTTGAGACCAATATATGTATATGGCAGAATCGTTAGCACGCCGGCCGAAATGCTTAGCGGTATTTCGTTTGCCGTTACGTTCTGAGTTCAAATTCCGCCCAGCTCGACTTCACCTTTTATCCTTTCGGGGTCGATTAATTAAGTACCAGTTACGCACTGGGGTCGATGTAATCGACTTAATCCCTTTGTCTGTCTTTGTGTGTCCCCTATATGTTTAGCCCCTGTGGGTAATAAAGAAATAAATATATGTGTGTGAATGTGTTTGAATGCGCGCACGCGGTTGCGTATAAGTAAACTTAAAACGAAGAGTAAAGTGTAAAATGTAATCCAGTGAAAATTTGGAGAACTTCAAGAAGCAGAATATAATCCAAACAGTTTGTGAAATAAAAGGATACAACCTTAAAAAAATGCTGCACAGCTCCAGTGAAAATTACCAGAACACATATTTGGTAATGGGTGTCTGCAAAATGCACGCGCATTGATACACACATACATATAGCCATACAAACTTAATTTAAAGTTTACACACCAATCGCTTTCACGTGCATAAAACCTTTTTCCTTCTGATCTTCAAGACCGGTTACTTCAGTCATGGACTGATCTCTTGTACTCTTTTACATTTTTACTGTTTTACTCTTTTACTCGTTTCAGTTATTTGACTGCGGCCCTGATGGATCACCGCCTTTAGTCGAGCAAATCGCCCCCAGGACTTAATCTTCGTAAGCCTAGTACTTATTCTATCGGCCTGTTTTGCCGAACAGCTAAGTTACGGGGACGTAAACACACCTGCATCGGTTCTCAAGCTATATTGGGGGGACAAACACAGACACACACACACACACACACACACACACACACACACACACACACACACACACACACACACACACACACACATATATATATATATATATATATATATATATATATATATACATATATACGACAGGTTTCTTTCAGTTTCCGTCTACCAAATCCACTCACAAGGCTTTGGTCGGCCCGAGGCTATAGTAGAAGACACTTGCCCAAGGTGCCACGCAGTGGGTCTGAACTCGGAACCATGTGGTTGGTAAGCAAGCTACTTAACACACAACCACTCCTACGCCTATAATGATGGTGAATGGACATCGTGCAAGGTATGAATTAAT
>NC_142928.1:139582282-139589782 GCF_046866305.1 Octopus bimaculoides
CTTTTTGTAGGATCTCTACAGTGCATTCTATTCAAATCTCCTTCAGCCATTTGTCTATATCTTTGCATTCTGTTCCCAACGCACCGATTATTGTAGGCATGACCTATACAGTTTTCATATTTCAAATTCTTCCTTTTTCAAATTTTAAGGAATTGTATACACCCGCGCGTGCGCACGCACACACACACACACACACACACACACACACACACACACACACACACACACACACACACACACACACACACACACACATACACACATATATATATTGTTTTTCGTCCTCCTTGTTTCCGATTCTGAAATGAAACGGGGTGATGGGTCATTAAGTAATTACCACTGCTATTGCCTTTGCACAGCCTCTAACGCTGGAGATGTACTACAGTGTCAGCTGTTCACTACCAGTGAACTAAGGTAACACCTCTTATTTTTCGAGCATCTTCTGGAGTATTCGAGCAGTTCCAAGCAGTGCTGTTTTCTGCAAGTGCTCCATTATTGCAGCCCGTATTTGTTCCATGTACTTTTCGAGATTTTTACTCACTGCTCGCAGGGCTTCGACAATTATTGCTACTACTACCACCTTTTTCATCAACCACAACTGCTTAACTTCGCAAGCTAACCTGTCGTATCTATCGACTTTTCTGTCTTCTTTATCGCATACCTTGTTGTCAGCTGGGCATGCTATATCTATGATCCAGCATAGTTTGTTTTCTTTCTCAATTAAGATTATGTCTGGCCTCCTATTCTCTATTTCATGGTCGCCTTGAATCATAAAATCCTATAGGGTCTTGGCATTATCATTTTCGATGATGCCTTCGGGTTTGTGGTCGTACCAATTTTTTGCTCTGTCAAGTTCATACGTGTTGCAAAGTGTCCAATGGACAAGCCCGGCTATATTGTTGTGGCGTCTCTTATATTCTTTCTGGGCTAGTGGCTTGCATTGGCTGGTAATATGCCATACGGTTTCACCATTTTGTCCACAGATTCTGCACTTATCACTTTCTGATGTGTTGTCTATTCTGTATTTTATGCAGTTTGTTCTTAGTGCTTGCTCTTGGGCAGCACAGATTACTGACCATGTAATTCCATAGGGTTACTTCTCTCTCGTTGGCTCTTCTTCTTCTTCTTCTTCTTCTTCTTCTTCTTCTTCTTCTTCTTCTTCTTCTTCTTCTTCTTCTTCTTCTTCTTCTTCTTCTTCTTCTTCTTATTATTATTATTATTATTATTATTATTATTATTATTATTATTATTATTATTATTATTATTATTATTATTATGAAAACCGAAGATCTTGTGATATACAGCAACCTAGGGTTTCCTGGTCGAAATAATTTATTTCGCCATTTTTCACGCTGCTAAAAACAATATGGTTTGTCATCTGATAACGTTTAAAGTGGAACGTTCATAAAGAAAAACACACAAAGAAACACATGTAGAAGAACAAAGAGGAGCTAACAAACATTACAACAAACATTGCATGTATCAAAATTATGTAAACCAGATGGGAATCGTTTAAAGTATGTCCGGTGGTCTATCGTTAATTTCCGCTAAGATGTATTATTTAAAATACGGGCATAAAGAAAAAAATCTCGTTCCTGGAATTTGCACATTCAATGGAGACTCTTAAGTTTTTTAAGAGGTACAGTTTCGAGAATAAACATATCGAACATATTTTTGATCCATTGATATACGGGTTTGGTTTGGGAAAGGAATTCCCATTTGGTGTAATTAATGCTTTTTTCTTCAAGTTTCCAGATTAATGCCGAGAGGGTTGTTTTATGCTTCTTCTCACGGTACTTACAGGTCGAAAGATGCTTGTTGTATCTGAATTAACTTCTATTGTCAACAGAGAGTGGAAATTGCTTTACTGATGAGGCCTATTAAGATTAAAACACTTGCATTGACTTCATCAGCTGACTTTAAAGATAAGATCAACTTTAATTTGTAACTTCCTTATTTTCTAAAAGTTTCAGCTAATCGATCATATTCAAATAATCTCATGGTATAAATTTTTAAGCGCTTCAAGCAGAAGTCTTCACCTACTAATTTCATAGGTAACCTTAGGTAATCGAAGCTTCACAACATTCTATATTATATATGTGAGAACTTGCGGCGTATTTAGTATGCAGACGCACTTATCCCTTGATAGTATCTTATTCAAATTATTACTGAATTATATGAATGGAAATTATTAGGTTGGTGTAAATCTAGTCGCAGTTTTGTTCTATTAAACTTTAATGTTTATTTTCGTATAAATGTTTATTTAACTACAGTTATGTAATATGATATTTTGAAGCGCAGATTTCGTTTTATTGAGTTATGTCAATAACTGTGCGTTCAGAGATTATTCATCTTCAAGTGTTAAATTAATGATTGAATAAGTATATTCTAGTGAATTTCTTGGACGAGTTCAAAATAGAACCCAAAGAAGCTGAGAACTCACTCACAATATCAACTAGGCTTTTAGCTAAGTCTCAGTCAAGGAACGTACGACTCAAAATTGTTTCCAAAAGGTTTGTAGAGAAAATGTTCCTCTTCACAATGAATTAAGAAGGTTCGAAGGAAAACCTTCTTCACTTGACGAATATTTGAACTCCATCATTGAAGCGGATCCCCAAGAAACAGCTCGTCAAATTCCAGAAGAGCTAAACACTGAATATCTAACATTTTTTTATCGTTGTTTCACACTGGAAAGTTAAAAAAGCTTGGTAGAAGAGTGAAAAGCTGAACGAAAACAGAAATTGCTGTCATGTACTCTACTTCGCGTTTCTTTTGCGCTAGAAAAGCGTTCCCTTTCACAATCACATCGTTACATTCGATGCAAAATGAATTATATACGACAATCTAAGGCGTTCCATGCAGCGGCCTACCTGAGGTAAAGTACCAAAATATTTTCTGAAACGAAAATAGCATCAAAATAAAACAATGGTCAGTGTTTTATGGTCGACTTGTGAGACGACCTATTACTGTTAAGTTCTGTCGAAATCACCACAAGAAATAATCATTGACAGAAAATCAACAAAATTCGGCAAAAGACTGCAATCTTTGCGTCTAGCATTGGCTTATCAAAAATATGAACCCTTCTTCATTTTAGCGCCTGACTATATGTCACACAGATTACGTATCTTACCCAGGTTCCTCCCGGATCTCTGTCTAACTGCCTCTTCTTCACATATTTTGTAAGCATCATGGTAACTTTCAAATATAAAAAGTCTTTAACCGAATACACACTCAAAGCACTTCCAAGAATTCTTCAGTTCCAGGAAGCTAGAATTTTATACAATAGAATAAACAGACTTGTTTCTTGGCAAACACGAGTAGAATCTTGTGGTTATTATTTCGATTAATAAAAATTTATTCTGAGCAGAGATATATTGCTTTAATTTTAAACCTCAGTTACGTATGCATCAACTTGATAACGTGATGGTATGTTTTTATCATTTATCAACTGT
Source organism: Octopus bimaculoides (assembly GCF_046866305.1). Taxonomy (NCBI): domain Eukaryota; kingdom Metazoa; phylum Mollusca; class Cephalopoda; order Octopoda; family Octopodidae; genus Octopus; species Octopus bimaculoides. The sequence goes on from NC_142928.1 coordinate 139,585,735, forward strand.
TTCCGTTATAAAACTTATATAATTTCACGAGGCAGTCATTGGAGTATTTTAAATGATCATCTGCTAGTCAAAAGAGCATTTTTTCAAATTACATTCTAAAGAAGCTTATAAGATTAATGTTCGTAAATCTTTTTAACAATTGTTAACTTCGGTTTCAAACCTTTTACAATACAATACAAAAATGATTAAACGCAGCTCAAATTTTAAATGAATTATGCTTTTGACTATTATCAGGACAATTTTTTTAATATCCCCAACTGCTAACGGCTTTTCTAGTGTAACAATAAATGAGTTAACTGTGGTCATTTGTTTGGAATTGGTTGGTTGAGATGTTTGCCTGAAAAAACCTTCCTGAGGCTCATTTTCTTACATGAAAGAAACCATAGATTAATGTTTAAATGATGACATTGATAAATGGTCAGATTCGTTTTTCTTTTATTTAGAACTTTATTATTAGAAAAAAGACTCGATTGACAGGTTTAGAAATGCTGAATGGACTGATTTGGTTTTGTGGTTCATATCCTCTTTAGCAGAACATTTGTTGAAAAATAAAATTTCAAAGACAAGGAAAATGACCAACTTGCTTGTAAGATGTATCAGAAATAGTGATGTCGGGTTCCAGGAAATTATTCATCGAAGCAGGTTGGGTAAAGACTTTGCTCTTGCTGGTGTTCTTGCAAGACCGAAGCGATCATATGTATGATGAAATTGCTGACTGATATCTAGAGGTCTTGACTTTTGTGACAAAAGTCAGCAGATTGAAGCTGTGAGAAGCATTGAATATTTGTAAATAGATGAGATCGAAATCTAGCATTGTTAAATAAACTATCATCAAAACGGTATCTGATGTCAACACCTAGCCTAAATTGCATGGAAGAAGTTACAAAAAAACATCACAGACAAGTATAAGAAAAAGAACATAGGTGTAAGAACGTGACCCTGCTAAAATCCACATATAACTGAGGACAGATCAGTTAGTTCTGATGCAAACAACCTGGCATATCGACGTGCTATGCTTGAACAAGTGAGGCGATTTGTTTTGGGCCGCCAAAATGTTTGAAGTATCATCCATATGCGATCACTTCGTACAGTGGCAAAAACCCTTTCCAGGGCGTATAAGATAAAGAAGGGCGAATTTATAGATGCCTTGTACACAAAATAGCATGTCAATTTGCCACGAGAAATACGAACAACCATATCGAAATTCAGGAAGAAACTCTGCCATGAGGAACTAGAGGTGATGTAGAAGGGTTTTGGCAAATATCTATCCCGCGGGGAAGAACAATGATGTTCCACGATAATTTCCACAATACTTTCAATCTCCTTTCTTGAGGAGATAAAAGACACTTTTAAATGTGTTTGGGACATATAGGTCTTCCCATATTTTTAAGATTAGAGTGAAGTGTGAGAAGTAATTCCTCATATTTCGGTAATTTAAGAAGACGTTATCTGGGTCCGAGGGTTTTCATATTTGCGGAATTCAAACAGTTTTTTCTCATTTTTTTTACCTCTCTTATTTTCTAGTTTTAGCTTAAACCTTCCCTACTCTCTATTGCTTATGCACTTCCACACATATAAATGATACCTTCCATCTTTTACTGTTGCCGTCCGTTCATTCATGCACATTCTTTTATTCACAAACATTCCCAAACGTTTTCTTATCCCAATATGCATACTTTCACAAATTTACACACACACATATAAAGTACACCATCACGCACACAAAACCCATCACTCCTTCTTACGTCTGCTTCCAGACACAGATACACTCTGGCATGCATCTAAATACTCATACCTTTCTCTCTTTTTAACTAACCCCTAAAGAATAAAAATTCCTCGCTCTTGTTTCTTTCCCTCCGCTTTCATTCCGTGTCCTTCTTGCTTTGTCAATATGCTTTCAATATCTCTATTTCTCAAGGCAGCGAACTGGCAGAATTGTTAGCACGCCAGGCAAAATGCTTAGCGACATTTCGTCCGTTTTCACGCACTGAGTTCAAATTCCGCCGAGATCGACTTTGCTTTCATCCTTTCGGGGTCGGTAAAATAAGTATCAGTTGAACACTGCGGTTGATGTAATCGACTTACATCCTCCCACTAAACTTGCTGGCCTTGTGTCAAAATTTGAAACCAATATTTATATTTCTCAAGGCTGTAAACGTCTTTACGTTCTGAGTTCAAATTCTGCCGAAGTCTACTTTGCCTTTCGTTATTCGGGTACAGGGGTCGAAGTAATCGATTTTCCCCTACCCTAAAATTGCTGGCTTGGTGCCAAACTAGAAACCAATATTTATTTTTCTCGTTCTTCATATGATTCTCATTGTCTTTGTTTTCTTCTGATGAAGGAACAACAGCTGAATATATAAGACTACCTCCTTCACTTTTAATGCATTAAATCTAATAGCATATATGCCAGACGGAATTTTTCCTGTGTTGTTCTGTACAAGTTTACTGACTTTACATCACTATGTGCGTGCGTGCGTGCGTGCGTGCGTTGGTGTGTGTGTGTGTGTGTGCGTGTGCATGTGTTTTTACATGGACTCACTGAAAAAGTATTTAGATTATTTTTATTATTACTAGATATCAGTAAGGCGGCGAGCTGACAGACTCGTTAGCACTCCGGGCGAAATGCTTAACGGTATTTGAGTTCAAATTCCGCCGAGGTCAACTTTGCTTTTCATCCATCCGGGGTCGATAAATTTAATACCAGTTGAGTACTGGAGTCGATGTAAACGACTAGTCTCCTCTACCAAATTTCAGGCCTTGTGCCTATAATAGAAAGGATTATTACTAGATATCAAAAGAATAGCGAATTGTTTGTTGTCTATTGGAACGGCAGCGTGAAACAGAGAACTTAATTCAAGGAACTTCACCTGCTAATGAAATATTACCATTCCGATTTATGTATTGAATATTCTATTTTCATTTGTAAATACAAACATACAAACTTTCTTGAATCCATATATATTGTTCTTATTGTATATTTTTGGGTAATTCGTCCTGTACTTATCGCTCATGTGTCTATATAATTTTCATTCGTTGGTGATGTCCTGTACTTGATGTATTATATATATATAAAATTAGTGTACATTTATACACAAAAGAGGTGACCCATTTATACACAAAAGAGGTGACCTTACATGTTAAAATGAACAAACCACGTTTAAGAGTAAATTCGAAGGGGATGAAAAATAAAAACATATTCAATAGTTACCACTTGTACCTAGGTTTTGAACATTAATGAACGAATAAAATAATTTGTTATCAGTGTTCTTCATCAGCAAGGGCGCGTATAATATTGGGACAAATAGACAGCACAAGCCCCATCTTTATACGTTATAATTTTTCAAATCCCCCGTGCAAGCGCAGTTATAATCGGCAGCGAATAAAATTATATGTACTAACTTTCTTCAAAATTACGAAAATCATATTAAGAAAATATATATTGGATAAGAAAATTAGAGAAATTTTCTACCAGTGGTTAATAATCAATAGACAACATATTATTCATATAAAATTAGCGTACATTTATACACAAAAAAGGTGACCCATGCTAGCCACTAGTAGAAAATTTCTCTAATTTTCCTACCCTATATATATTTTCTAGACACACACACACACACACACACACACACACACACACACACACACATATATATATATATACATCTCTCTCTCTCTCTCTCTCTCTCTCTCTCTCTCTCTCTCTATATATATATATATATATATATATATATATATATATATATATATATATATATATTTTTTATGTATATGTATGTATGTATGTATGTATGTATATAATTGGCAACGGAATCATTATTTATCCCATCTTAAAAGTGGATGTTGTATTCGGGCACAAAATACTACGTTATTGACCATGAGAGAACCTCTCATATGAACCGGTGGTGTATATAAGCACTTGTGTTTATATAGCTAACATGAGATAAACGTTTGTTATCACTACCAGAACGAATAGATCACATGATTTCAAACTTCCTTGGCCTTGTCAAAATAAGCGTCCGCAGCTAAACTAGCAAACTATTATCTC